>NW_027212233.1:0-29771 GCF_036971445.1 Narcine bancroftii | reverse complement strand
CTTCTTTTTACAGAGAACACCTCTTTACTCTTCTACACCATTCCTCTTGAAATGAATGCCAACAGAGCATATTGATGTATATCGATGATTTATATTATGGATTGAACGGTTTTATAGTGAAGTTTGCAGATGACACCAAGATAGGTGGGGGAGTAGGAAGTGTTGAAGAAACCAAAAGGTTGAGAGAGACTTGGACAGTTTAGGAGAGAGGGCAAAGAAATGGCCGATGAGATCCAATGTTGAGAAATGTACGGTTGTACAATTTGGAAAAGGAAACAAACAGGCAGATTATTATTGGGATGGGAAGTGCAAAGGCACGTGGGCATCCTCGTGCAGGATAACCTGAAGGTTAAACACCAGGTTGGATTGGCAGTAAGGAAAGTGACTGCTACATTGGTGTTCATTTCAAGAGGATTAGTGTAGAAGAGTAGAAAGGTGTTGATGAGGCTCCCTTGGGCTCTGGTGAGAACTCATTTGGAGAAAGGATAGAATGATGTTGGAGAGAGAAGAGAGAAGATTTACCAGGATGATTCCTGGAATCCAAGGGAAAATGTATGAGGAACATTTATCAGCCCTTGGACTGGATTCTTTGGAGTGTAGAAGAATGGGAGGGGATCTCATAGAGATATTTCGAAAAGTTAAAGGATTAGACAGAGTAGATGTGAATAAGACCATAGAACCTAAAGAGAATAAAAAGAAAGTTTTTATGGAAAGGGGGGAAACCGAGGATAGCGTTAGATAAATTAACAGAGAGGTACAACCAAGGTGGTTTGCAGTTACCAAACTTTAAAAATTATTATAGAACAACACAATTAAGGTATTTATCAGATTTTTATCAGACAAGGGAAAAACCAAATTGGACTAAGATAGAGCTAGATAAAATAGGGGAGAAGTTACTGGAACATATACTTTATAAGTGGGATTAAAAGCTGGTGTCTGCCTGTCCCGCATTGGACTTGTCAGCCACAAACGAGCCTGCAGCTGACGTGGACATTTACCCCCTCCACAAATCTTCGTCCGCGAAGCCAAGCCAAAGAAAAGAATATAAAAGCTCACCAGTATTGCATCATTTACTCAATATATGGAAGAAGATTCACTTAGAAAGGAAAAAAACAAATAACCAACTACCAAAATTATTATTGACGCAAAAATCAGCTAATCCCTTTCACAATAGATAACCTTTCCTTTAGAGAATGGGAGAGAAAAGGGATCAAAAGAATAGAAAATTGTTTTTCAGGAAATAAATTATCATCTTTTGAACAAATGAAGGATAAATATAATATAACTCATGAGACAATGTTTGCATATCATCAACTGAAAAACTACTTGAAGGACAAATTGGGAAGCAGGCTGAGGTTACCAGAGGGAAGCAATCTTGAATATGTGATTACAGACACAATGATAATTAAAAGATTTATAACAAACATGTACATCAAACTGCAAGAGAAAGAGAACGAGGAAATAAGTTGTAAACCCAGACAAAAATGGGAACAAGATTTAAAAATAAAGATAAAAAATGAAATATGGGAAAAGCTATGCTCCGGAACTATGAGAAATACAATAAACACGAGGTTACGTATGATACAATATAATTGATTACACAGGCTATACATCACACCCCAAAAGTTAAATAAATGGGACCCAACAGTATCAGACAGATGTTTTCGCTGTAAGAAGGAAACGGGAACAACAGGACATGCAATTTAGGCATGTGAGAAAGTGGAAAAGTTTTGGGAAGATCTAAATCAGGTATTAAATAAAATCACGAAAAGCAACATACCAAAAAATCCAGAGATCTTTCTTCTAAGTAATATAAGAAGTAAAGAATTAGGCCTCAAACTGGATGAAGTGCAAGAAAGATTTATTACGATAGCCTTAGCTGTAGCAAAAAAATGTATAATGTCATCTTGGAAATCGGAAGAGAGCCTGAGAATACAGCAATGGTACATGGAAATGAATAAATGTATTCCATTGGAAAAAAGAACATACAATTTAAGAAATAATGTCACAATATTCAAACAAATTTGGGAACCGTACATGGAACACAACAGAGAAGTCCTACCGCGGACCTCCACCCCCTAAAATGATAAGAAGACGAAATGAACTGACCCAGTGTGTAAAAGTAGATGAAACCTTTTTCCTGTTTATTTTCATTGTGTGATGACATTGCTTAATGGTTTAATGCATTGTATATGTTGAATGTTTATTGGTTTTGGAGGGGGGTGGGAAGGAGGGAAGGAAGATAGGGGGAAAAAAGGGGAGAAAATGGCACTGTGTATATTTAAGAGGGAAATGTTTGTATGTATTTTGGTTGATTTGGTTCACAGTGTGAAAAATAAAAAAATAAGACCATAGAACCAAAGAAAGTTACAACACAGAAAAACAGGCCATTTGACCCTTCTGGTCTGTGCTGACCATTAAAACTAACTAATCCCACTGACCTGCTTTCATTCCATAACCCCCCAGACCTCTCCTATCCATGTACTGATCCAATTTATTCTTAAAACTCAAGATTAAATCTGCATTCACTCCATCAGATGTCATCACTCCTACCAATTTGAGAGAAAATCTTTCCCCTAATGTTCCCCTTGTACCTCTCCCCTTTCAGCCTGAAGCTATGATCTCTCATATATTAAAGCTATGACCTCTCGTATTTATCTCCCCCAATCTAAGTGGAAACATCCTACTCACACCTACTCTGTCTATACCCCTCATATATCTTATAAACCTCTATCGTCTCCCCTCGATCTTCTTCGTAACAAGGAATAGAGACCTAACCTGTTAATCTTTCCCAGCAACTCAACTCCTGAAGAACCTTGGTGGGTGAATCCAGGACAAGGAGGCACAGTCTTAGAATTAGAAGGGTCCCATTTAAAACAGAGATGAGGAGAAATTTCTTTAGCCAGAGGGTCGTGGATTTGTTGAATCCGTTACCACATCCAGCTGTGGAGGCCGGATCATCGGGGGAGGTTGATACGTATCTAATTAGTCAGGGTATCAAGGGATCTGGGGAAAAGGCTGGAATTTGGAACTAGATGTGAGAACAGTTTAGCTCAGGGAGGAGTTGTGAAGCAGACTCGATGGGCTGAATGGCCTACTTCTGTTCCTTTATCTAGTGATTCTTCCTCTTGTCCTTCATGTAGAATGCCTCAGGGCTTTCCTCAATTCTTCTCATGGCCCCTTCTAGTTCTCCCAAGTTCTTTCTTAAGCTCTTTCCTGGCATTCTTGTAATTCTCTAGCACTCTATCCCAGTGGGCATCACCCTGAAAAACAAGTATACCATTTTGGATATTGTTAGGGGGACGACCTACCGGGTACAAGCCATGGCGATCAGGTCTCTGGCACGGAGTCTGGTGCTGTGGCTCAGAAGGGAAGGGGAACAAGAGGTGAGCTGTAGTGATAGAGGATTCCATAGATGCGAGGTTTTGTGGAGGAGATTGTGAATCTAGAAGGTATATTGCCTCCCTGGTGCCAGGGTATGGGAAGTCTCAGATCATATTCACGGCATTCTCAGGAGGGAAGGTGATCAGCCAGATGTCGTGGACCACGTAGGGACCAGTGACATAAGTAGGAAGGCCGAGGAGTTAGGCGCTAGGTTGAGAAAGAGGACCTCCAGGGTAGTGATTTCAGGATTGCTTTCGATGCCACATGCTGGAGAGGTTAGAAATAGGAGGATAAGGCAGCTTAACATGTGGCTGGGGATATGGTGCAGAAGGGAGGGCTTCAGGTCTCTAGATCATTGGGCTCTGTTCCAGGGAAGGTGGGATCAGTACCGACGGGACGGATTGTACCTGAACTGGAAGGGGATTCATATCCTTGCGGGTAGCTTGGTTAGTCTAATCCAGATGGGTTGAAACTAGATTTGCAGGGAGAGGGGAACCCGAATGTTAGAGCAGTTAGTGAGGTGGAGGAGAATGAAGGTTGTGCGAGGACTGCATGTACAGACAGAAATAAACGGTTTGTATGTGATGGGTGTATTTATTTCAATGCAAGGAGAATTGTTAGAGAGGCTGACAAGCATAGGGCGTGAATTTGGACGTGGGATTACGACGTTATTGTTATTAGAGAGACTTGGTTGCAGGAGGGGCAGGACTGGCAGCTCAATGTTCTGGGGTTCCGTTGTTTCAGACGTAATAGTGGGGAAGGACTGAAGGGGGAAGGGGGCATTACAAGTCAGGGAAAATATCTCAGCTATGCTTAGACAGGACAGGCCAGAGGGCTCATCTACAGAGGCCATATGGGTAGAGTTGAGGAACGGAAAAGGTGTGACCACATTGATAGGGATGTATTATAGACTCCCCAATAGTCAAAGATAAATGGAGGGGCAAATCTATAGAGAGAGAGCAGGCGGATGTAAGAAGGATAGGAGATTTTAACTTTCCACACATTGACTGGGACTCCCAAACTGTGAAAGGGCTAGATGGCTTGGAGTTTGTCAAATGTGGTCAGGAAAGTTTTCTAAATCAATATATCGAGGTACCAACTAGAGAGAGATGCAATACTGGATCTAATATTAGGGAACAAGACAAGTCAGGTGACAGAAATATATGTAGGGGAACATTTTGGGTCCAGTGACCATAATGTCATTAGCTTCAAGTTATTTATGATTCTAAATTGGAGGAAGGCAAATTTTGTGGAAATAAGAAAGGATCTGGGAAGAGTGGATTGGGATATGTTGTTTTCTGGCAACCCAAATGTGTTCAGTAAGTGGACGGCCTTCAAGGGCGAAATCTTGAGAGGGCAGAGTTTGCATGTTCTTGTTAGGATTAAAGGCAAAGTTAACAGGTACAATATCCCTGGTATTCAAGGGATATTGGTGATCTGGTTAAAAGAGAGAGGTGTTTAACAGGTCTAGGAAACAAGGAGCAAATGAGGTACTAGAAGAGGACAAAAAAAATTGAGGAAAATACTCTATAAGTATATTAAGTGTAAAAGGATAGTAAGGGATAAAACCGGTCCCGTAGATGGTCAGAGTGGTCATCCATGTGTGGAGCCTCTAGTAATGGGAGAGATCTTGTATAGGTTTTTTGCATCAGTATTTACTCAGGAAGCTGGCATAGTGGATAAGGAAGGAAGGGAAGCAGACAGACGAGTCATGGAACAGATGGAGATTAAGGAGAAAGATGCCTTACAGTGAATAAAGGTAGATAAATCCCCTGGTAAGGATATGATATTCCCTTGGATCTGATGGAGACGAGTGTAGAAATATCAGGGGCCCTAGTGATATATTCAAAATGTCCTTAGCCATGAGTGAGATGCTGGAGGATTGGAGAGAAGCTCATGTTGTCCCACAGTTTAAGAAAGGCTCCAAGAGGAAACCAGGCAACTATCGGCCAGTGAGCCTGACGTCAATAGTAGGAAAATTACTGGAAGGAGTTCTGAGAGATGAGATATATAGGTATTTGGACAGCCATGGGCTGATTAAGGACAGTCAGAAAGGCTTTGTGAATGATAGGTCATTATTAACAAATTTTGTAGAATTTTTCAAGGAGGTTACAAGTTGAATGAAGGCTGTGGATGTTGTCTATGTGGACCTTAGTAAAGCCTTTGACAAGATCCCATATGAAAGGTTAGTTCAGAAGGTTATGACTCAAGGTATCCATGGAGAAGGTGTAAACTGGATTCGTAATTGTCTCTGAGGGAGAAAACAGAGAGTGGTAGGGGATGAGGAAATAGCAGTGAGGAAGTGTACGGGAGGGAGATACATCAGCTTGTTGGATGGTGTAAAAACAATAATTATGCTCAACATCAGCAAAACCAAGGAGATGATTGTGGACTTAAGGAGGAAGTCAGAGGGAACATGACCCAGTCCTCATCAAGGGCTCAGTAGTGGAGAGGGTCAAGAACTTCAAATTCCTGGGTGTCAAGATCACTGAGGATTTGTCCTGGAGCCTCCATGTTGATGCAATCAGAAAGAAGGCTCAACAGCGGCTAGACTTTGTGGGGTGTTGGAGGAGATTCGCTATGTCACCGAAGACTCAAACTTCTACAGGTGTCCCGTGGAGAGGATTCTGGCTGATTGCATCACTGTCTGGTATGGAGGCACCAACTCTCAAGACAAGAATAAACTCCAGAGGGTTGTTAACTCGGCCTGCAACATCACAGGCACCCGACTTCACTCCATTGAGGACATCTACATAAGGTGGTGTCTTAAAAAAGCAGCATCTAACCTCAGAGACCCCACCACCCAGGCCAGGCCCTCTTCATTCTGCTACCATCAGGGAAAAGGTACAGGAGCCTAAAGACGAGCACTCAGTGGCACAAGGACAACTTCTTCCCCTCCGCCATCAGATTCCTGAATAATTGATGAACCAAAGGCACAGCCTGACTTTTCATGTCCTATTATTGTTTTATTATAATAATGTTGTAAGATGGTTGTAATCTGAATATTTGCAGTGATGCTACCACAAAACGTCAAATTTCATGACTGATTCCTACCACAAATCTGCCCAAGTACCTTGTATCCACCTCCCCAGCAGATCAGTCCGCATACCCACCACCCAGTTCTGAATATCAGCATCTCTGAGCTCTTTCATTCTCAACATGTAGATCGTCCTTATTTCCAACTAGTGCTCCTTTAAGATGGGCAAAGTGTAGGGAGTGAGGGAAGAAGCGAAGAGCAGGACACCCAAGCTGGTCATCTCTGGATTACTCCCGGTGTCACGAGCTGGGGAAGGTCAGAACAGGCAGGTGATGCAGATAAATGAGAGGCTGAAGAGCAGGTTCAGGGAGCAGGGTTTCAAGTTCTTGGATCATTGGAACCTTCCCTGGGGAAGGGGTGACCTGTATGTGGGACGGGTGGCACCTGAACTCAAGGGGAACCAACATCCTGGCAGGGAGGTTACTAATGCTCTGGGTGGTGGGTGGGGGGGGGGGTTAAACTAGATTCGTTGGGGGGTGTGGGAACCAAAGTGAAGAGGCAGAGGGAGAAGTGATTGGGGCAAAAGTAGGAAATGGTGGTTGGGAGTTTGTGTGGAAGGAGAGGTGGACAGGGCAAAGTCGCAGCCATAGGGCTCTGCTGCAATGAAATGTGGACACAGAGTCAAATGCAACAAATCCAGGGCTGAAGGTTTGTATTTACAGGTAAAGGCATGCAGTGGATGACCCTGTCCAGCTACACATTGACTGAAGACGAGGAAAAGTTTTTTCCCATGGTAGAAGAGTCAAAGACAAAGGGCCGCAACTTCAGGAGTGAAACAGAGATGCGGAGGAATTTCTTCAGTCAGAGAGCGGTAAACCTCTGGAATTTGCTGCCATGGGCGGCTGTGGAGGCCGGGTCACTGGGTGTATTTAAGGCAAAGAGTGAGAGGTATAGAATAGTCAGGGTATCAAGGGTTATGGGGAGAAGGCTGGGGAGTGGGGAAATGGATCAGCTCATGATGGAATGGCCAGGAAGACTCAATGGACTGAATGGCCTACTTCTGCTCCAATTTCTTATGTTCTTTGGAATGGGGAGTTCCAGGGACCCACTGCTAGGGGTGTGGGTGGGTTTGCTGACAGTGTACCAAATGCACTCAAGTTCATCGGCACAGACGGTGGTGTGGTGTCACAGTGACGGTGGTAAACGGCCATGGTGGGGAGTGATGGTGAACGGTAGAGGTGGTAAATGGCCACAGCAGGGAGCGATGGTGAATGGCAGTGGCGGTGGTAAACGGCCACAGCAGGGAGCGATGGTGAATGGCAGTGGCGGTGGTAAACGGCCACGGCAGGGAGCAATGGTGAATGGCAGTGGTGGTGGTAAACGGCCGTGGCGGGGAGCGATGGTGAATGGCAGTGGCGATGGTAAACAGCCACGGCAGGGAGCGATGGTGAATGACAGTGCTGGTGGTAAATTGCCGTGCCGGGGAGCGATGGCAGTGGTGGTGGTAAACGGCCACGGCAGGGAGCGATGGTGAATGGCAGTGGTGGTGGTAAACAGCCATGTTGGGGAGCAATGGTGAATGAGAGTGGCGGTGAGTGGCCAAGGCGGGGAGCATCAGTCACAGGTGACTCCAATATCAGCTGTGACCACAATGAATAGTGGGGCCAGGCTGCAAGGACTCGGCAGCTGAATCCTGTTGCCACTTCCACCCTGTGTCACT
The DNA here is from genome assembly GCF_036971445.1 of Narcine bancroftii. Taxonomy (NCBI): domain Eukaryota; kingdom Metazoa; phylum Chordata; class Chondrichthyes; order Torpediniformes; family Narcinidae; genus Narcine; species Narcine bancroftii. Next base: position 21,690 of record NW_027212233.1, on the reverse strand, counting down.
GTTCCCCAAGGGCCCATGAACTATCCAATCAACTCACCTGTGCCTGCTGTACAATCAGCTCCACATTCACTGCTTCCCTCCTAGGACATTCCCACCACTGTCCAGGTTCACATCAATGAGGTGCTCGTGCAAAGGGAGGAGGTCCCAATTCTAGACTCCCTGTGGGTGTCGGACAATGTGAGAGTCCCTGGGTGCAGAATCCTGGCCAAAAAATGGTGATGTTGAAATTCAACAGGAAGTTTGGAAAAGGTATTGGGATTGCCAGCTGCTGTCAGTGTCTGATCCGGGGAGAAGTAGAATTCTCCATGTTCCCTCTCTGTGGAGCCAGCCTTTCATCCCCATCACTCCTGAATTATGGTCCAGTAACCCTGCCTTTGACCTCCAGTAACCTCACCGATCACTGGTTCCAAAACTATCCTTTCAATCATTCATTTTAACCATTAACTGCGACCGATCATTAACATTTGATCTTGCACCTGTCCAGATTAAATTGCATTGACCGTTCCTCTGCCTTTTGTTACCCACAGACACACCGAGACCACCCACTGTTCCCCTGGCTAATCCTACCCAATTCCCACCTACTCTACGGCTCTAGAATAGATCAGATGAATTTAGATTCTTTTGCCCAGAGTAGGGGACTCAGTAACCAGAGGAGATGGGTTTAAGGTTTAAGGTGAGGGGGGAATTGGAAGGGGGGAGGGGGGGTGAAGAGATTAAACATGAGCCTGAGGGGTAATATTTTTAAAGAGGATGGTGGGTGTGTGGGACGGGCTGCCAGAGGAGGTGGGTGAGGCAGGGACTGCGGAAATGTTTAAGAAACATTTGGACGGATCCGTGGATAGGACGGGTTTGGCGGGATATGCGGGAGAGAGGGGGACTTGAGTGGGTGGGAGATGTTGATCAGCATGGGCACGTTGGGCCGAAGGGCCTGTTTCCACACTGTACAACTGTGAAACAAGCCACCTTCCACGTCCCAGGTCACAATCTCTGCTTCATCCTGGAGCCCCACTCCAGCCCAACAGAGATATTTTACCTGCATCAGATGACCGTAGACTGATGGTCGAGTTCCGCAGGAGCCAGGCTGGGAGGCCACCCTGAAAACAGAAGTTCTGAAACTCAAGAGTTGTTCACAGTGCGTCTGAATTCGACACAAGGCACCATGTTACTTGGAGCACGCCGCAACAGGTGGGGATGTGGCCAGGCCCCGCCACCTCCTGCTCTCTCAGACACTGTAATACCCCAGGGGTCCCTCCTTGAGACTCACCAGGTCCCACTCTGCACAGATGTAGGGCCCAGGGCGCAGAATGACGAGCAGACCTGTCTCGTGGGCAAGGCGGAGGAAACTTTCAATGTCTCTGGACTTGGTGAAGTCGAACACTCCAGGTGTCAGTTCATGATAATTCCAGGCCACGTAACTGGAGGGGGACAAACCGTTAACAATTCCCAAACTTCTTCCGTCACAGCCGAATAAATCACACAAAGACAGACCAGGCAAAGAGTCCCCACCAGCACAGGGCCATGGACTGGACACTCGAGACCCAGAGTGCATCATAGAACACTGCAGCACAGAAATGGGGTGGTACGGTTGGCCGAGCAGTTAGCGCAACACTGTTACAACGCCAGCGATCAGGACCGGGGTTCGAATCCCATAAGGAGTTTGTATTTTCTCCCTGTATCTGTGTGGGTTTCCCTGGGGACTCTGGTTTCCACCCACCATTCGAAACATACCAGGGGTTGTAGGTCAATTGGGTGCAATTGGACAGCACGGACTCATGGGCCAAGAGGGCCTGTTACCATGCTGTATCTCTAAATTATGGAAAATGAAGAATGTAACACCTTAAGACAGAAGAGCAGAAATAGGCCATTCAGTCCATCGAGTCTGCCCCACCATTTAATCATGAACTGATCCAGTCTCCCTCTCAGCCCCACTACCCGGCCTTCTCCCCATAACCTTTGATGCCCTGGCTAATCAAGAACTGATCAATCTCTGCCTTAAATACCCCCAATGACCCAGCCTCCACAACCGCCTGTGGCAACAAATTCCACAGATTCACCACCCTCTGGCTGAAGAAATTCCTCCACATCTCTGTTCTAAGTGGACGCCCTTCAGTCATGAAGTGGTGCCCTCTTGTCCAAGACTCTCCCACCGTGGGGAACAACCTTTCTACATCGACTCTGTCCACGCCTTTCAACATTCAAAAGATTTCAGTGAGATCCCCCTCATTCTCCTTAATTCCAACAAGGATGTCAAACACTCCTCATATGACAACCCTTTCATTCCCGGAATCATCCTTGTGAACCTCCTCTCAACCCTCTCCAACGTCAGCACATCCTTTTATAAGCGAGAAGCCCAAATCTGCTCACAATCTCCATGTGGGGTCTCCCCAGGGCCTCAGCCTCACATCCCTGTTCTTCTATTCAATTCCCCCTGAAATGAACATCAGCATCGCATTTGCCTTCTTCACCACCGACTCAACCTGCACATTTCCCTCCAGGCTCTTGCACGAGGTCACCCAGATCCCTTTCCATCTGGGAATTTTCAGTTTTCTCCCCATTTAAAACCAGGCCTGGATTAATTTAACATCACACTGTTCCTTGTACATTCATGAACCTCTTCAATGTTCTTGCCTCCACCATCTCCTTTGCTTAGCAGATCCAAGGTTTTGGAGTGAAACATTCACCCCTCAGATCCTTTGACCTTCCGCTCTCACCTTAAACCTTGTTGGGACTCCCCTGCCATGGAAAACACACTCGGGCTAATTACCAGGTATAACCTTTTACCAGGTCACCTCTTAATCACCTTCACACTGGCCTGTCCAACCTCATGACAGCTCGTGCCCTCCAGTCCAGCCACATCCACCGGAGTCTTCAGCCTAATCCCATCTGCCCTCTCGAGTAGCAATTGGAACCATAACCTGAGGGTGTAAATTTAGGGCAAGGGCAGGTGGTTTAAGGTCAGAGGTGTACTTCACGAGATAGGCCCTTCAGCCCAACTGGTCTGTGGCAACTCCTCCCTCACCACCATTCAGGGCCCAAACAGTTCTTCCGAGTGAAGCAACACTTTACTTGTGAATCTGTGGGGATCATCTACTGTATCCGCTGCTCCCGCAGTGGTCTCCTCTACATCAGAGAGACTGGACGCAGACTGGGGGATCGCTTCATTGAGCATCTTGGCTCTGTCCACCATTATAGCATGGATCTCCCAGTGACCACCCATTTCAATTCCACGCCCTGTTCCCACACCGACATGTCTGTCCATGGCCTCATTCACATTGGAGGAACAACGTAATGTTCTGACCAGGCACCCTCCAAGCAGACGGCATTAACGTCAACTTCTCTGGTTTATGCGAGATCCCTCTCCATCACTAGCCCTCTATCCTTCCTTCCAGCTCCCCACCTCCTTCTCCTCTCAGACAGCCATGTCCTCCCCATCCCATCACTTCGGTTTCTGTTCCCCCCTCCACACATATCTACCCATGACCTCTTACCTGTCAGCCTGCATTACTCTCCCCACCCTTTCCTCCCTCCATCGTCAGCCTCTGTTCCTCCCCCTGCCCCTTCCTCCCTCCATCGTCAGCCTGTGTTTCTCCCCCCGCCCCTTCCTCCCTCCATCGTCGGCCTATGTTCCTCCCCCTTTCCTCCATCATCCTACCCAGGCACCTGCCTGATTTAGCCTCTACCTGACCAAGGTTCAGGCCCTCTCCTTCCTGTGGACACTGGGTGACCTGCTGAGGTTCTCCAGCAGGCTTGTGTCGACCTACCGTGCATTTGGCCCGTGGCCCTCAAAACCTTTCCCATCCACGGGAAAGGTAAATAACAGAAGCAAATTAGCAGAGAATATCAAGAATAGGCAGTGGATGTTTTATAAACACACAGTCCGAGAATGGGAATTAATGGCTGAGGCTGAACTTCCCTCTTCTGGGCAGGGGTCCCGGAGTCTCCCGGTTCTGAGAGGGGGGTGGTTCTGGGCAGGTGGGGTCCCTGTTCTTGGGGTGGGGGGGAGGGGGTGGTGGAGGAGGTTCCCTGTTCAGGGCGGGAGTCTCCCTGTTCTGAGGGGGAGAGGGTGGTGTTGGGCTCCCTGTCCCGGATTGAGGTGGGGGAGTCTCCCTGTTACAGGGGCGTGCTGCTGACTGTCTAGTCTCTGGGATGAAGGAGAAACAATCCCACCCTGCAAACAATGCAGCCCAGATTGAACAGGGCCGGGCTGGGGTCGGATGCCAACCACGTGGGACAAACAAGCGAGAGTGCACAGTTGGACACAGAGCAGGAGAGGAACAGATTCTTTAGCCCATCATGTCTTTGCTGAACGGGGCTGAGTGAGTGTCGGGGGGGGGCCATTGCCGGTGGCAGTGAAACCCGGTATAGTTGGGGGAACAGCAGAGCTCCACTTACACTTGGATAGCATTCAGCCCTGCCATGTACATCTTCTGCAATCTGTCCTTCCAGTAGATCGGAGGGACTCGGAAATAGTGGATGCTCCCAGAGATGTACTGAAAGCAGCAGCCGTCTTTACTGAAACAATTCCTCTCGTAATCAACAGTAAAAGAGCCAGCTTTCAGAGTCTGGTAAAAGAACACAGGAGTCAGACAGTCACACCTCTGCCCTGGCCTGTCACCCTAACAAGGACAGAGAGACCACTGGAGCCGATGATTTGGGCCCTGACTGTGGAATGGAGATGCCAGCCGCTGAAATGAATAAAAGCCAAAAGCATGGGGTCACCGTGACTGTGTTTGTAGAGCCTCATTTTTAATGGGAGTTAGTTAGATAGTCACACCTAGGTTGTAGCAGCCGGGTGGGCATCAGGAGAGGGAAAGAGGGCAGGTAGGCAGCGCAGGGCCATTCCCCTCAATAACTCAGTTACCATTTTGGATGCTGTTGGGAGGACGGCCGAGGGTCAAGCTGCTGCCGTCATGAGTCTTGCACGGGGTCTGGCTCTGTGCATCAGAAGGGAAGGGCAGGGAGGAGGGGAGCTGTAGTAACAGGGGATTCATTGGTTAGAGGAATATGTGAAAAGGATCGAGAGACTCAGATGGTACTTTGCCATCCAGGTGCCAAGGTTAGAGACATCTCTGTGCCCATAGTGTACAAAAAGGACAGGTCGCAGCTGAATTGGAGAAGGACCAATATCCTGGCAGGTGGTTTTCTAGAGCTGTGGGGGAGGGTTTATACTATCTTGGCAGGGGGGATGGGAAGGGAGTGTTAGGTCAGACGATGGAGCAGTTGGCAAAATGGCAGATGCTATGTGGAGTGACCGAGAGGAAGGACAGGAAGAGGATGGAACACACAGTCAGTTGGACAGGTTGAACGGGTGCCCTTAAGAATAAGGACGATGTACGCAAGATAATGGATCAGTACATAGAGTTACGATGTTGTGGCCGTAACAGAGACTTAAAGGTCAGGTTTGGCTGATGCAAGTTCAAGCATTTAGATGGTACAAGATAGAAAGGAAATTCAAAGTGTGGGGGAGTATCATTACTGGTCAGGGATAGTACCACGGCTGTAGAAGGGAGGGGCTGCAGAGGGACGGTCCACTGAGTTGGTGTGGGTGGAAGTCAGAGATGGGAAGGGAGCTCTCACTGTGCTGAAGTCATCTAGAGACTCCCAAATAGCCCTCAGGTCACTGAGGAGCAGATAAGTTGGAATGGTGGGAAATACAGGTTTGTAGCTATTTCAACTTCCCTAATATTGATTGGCACCTCCTGACTGCAAGAGGGATGGATGGGGCTGAATTTGTCAGGTGTGTCCAAGGATTCCTGGCACAGTATGTGGACTGGCTGACGAGAGGAGAGGTCAGACTGGATCTGGGGAATGAACCTGGTCTGGTGGGGGACCTCTCGGTGGGGGGAGCATTTTGGAGAGAGTGGCCACAACTCCCTGAACTTTAGTACAACCATAGAAAAGGATAAAAACAGCCAAAATGGGAAAGGGCTAATTATGAAGGGATGAGGCAGGAACTGGGGAGAGGAAATTAAGAACAGATGTTTAAGGGTGAAAGCAAAGAAGTAACGTGGAGAAAGTTTAGGAACCATGTGCTGGGATCAGGATTGGTTTGTCCCACTGGACAAGGAAAAGATGGTATTATAAAGGAGCAGGTTCACAAAGCAGGTGAGGCATCCAGAGGAAGTTAGATAGGAAACAGGAAGGGCCCATGAGAAGTATATGGTAGCCAGGAAGGTAACGTAAGAAAGGACCTAGGAGAGCTGGAAGTGGCAATGAGAAGGACTTGGTGTGTAACCCTGAGGCATTCTGCTTGTACGTAAGGAACAGGAGGATGACAGGAGTGAGAGTTGGACTGATTGGGGAGAAAGGAAGCATCAGTGTTCACTAGGGTGAGGAATGTTGGTGAATGTGAAGTCAGAGAGGAACCAGGTCCTGGTTTAGAAAGAGAGAGTGCTGGAGCTGCTCTGAGGCATTTGAATAGACATGCCCGGGACCATTCACGACAATAAATCCTGACACACCTCCATCAAACTCTCGTCATTCTCTCACGCTCCAGGGAACAATGTCCCTGCCGATTCAACCTTTTCCTATTATCTGACCCCTCAAGTCCTGGTGACATCCTTGAAAATCTCTGCACTATTTTAATCTTACTGATATCCTTCCTGTAGTTGAATGACCAAAACTGCACACAATTCCCCAAATTTGGCCTCACCAATGTCTTATACAACTTCACCCTCACATCCCAACTCCTGGACTCAACACTTTGATTTATGAAGGCCAAGATGCCAAAAACTCTTTACAACCCTGTCCGCCTGTGACGCCACTTTCAGGGAATTATGTCTCTGTATTCCCAGATCCCTCTGTTCTATCGCACTCCTCAGCGCCCGTGTCCGTCCTTTCTCAGTCTGTCCTTCCAAAATGCAACAGCTCACACTTGTCTGCATTAAACTCCACAGCCCATTTTTCCAGCTGGTCCAGATCCCTCTGTAACCTTTGAAAACCTTCCTCCCTGTCCACGATACCCCTTTATTTAAGAAAGGTAATCAGGAGAATCCTGTGAATTTTTAACCAGTGAGTCTTACATCACTGGAAAAGATTCTTCAGGACAGGATTCTGAGGCCAGGTTAGCGGAGCTGGGACTTTTCTCCTTGAAGCGTAGAGGAGACTTGATAGAGGTCGACACGATTCTGAGGGGCAGAGACAGGGTGGACGGTCAGGACCTGTTTCCCAGGGCAGGATCAGCAAACTCCAGAGGACCTTTGTACAAAGTGAAGGGAGGGAAGTTTAGGGGAGACGTCGGGGACGTTTTTTAACACAGAGAGATGTGGGGGCCTGGAATGTGTTGCCAGGATGGGGGTGGAGGCTGGAACATTAGGGGTATTTAAGAGACTCTGAGACAGGGACATGAATGGAGGAAAATGAGAGGGGGGAAGGGTTAGATTGTGGGTGAGGTTTCTATGGGTTAGCACAACATCGTGGGCCGAAGGGCAAAAAGCGTAATGCTCGGTGTTCTCTTCCCTCCACCCGGGGCGAAGTCCGGACCCTCCCCCCAGTCCCAGCCCCGCCGAGGAGCCCGGAATGAGGCCGGGGGCCGGGGTCCTGCTCCTCACCGCCACTTCCACGGACACCGAGACGAGCAGCAGGACCATCCGGCCATTCAGCTCCATGGTGCCGCTACCGGGACGTTCCGCGCTCCGTTCCCCAGCCCCCCCACTCCCCCCCACAGCCCAGCCCAGCCCCCCACTCCCCCCCACAGCCCAGCCCAGCCCCCCACAGCCCAGCCCAGCCCCCCACTCCCCCCCACAGCCCAGCCCAGCCCCCCCACTCAGCCCAGCCCAGCCCCCCCCCACAGCCCAGCCCAGCCCCCCACTCCCCCCCACAGCCCAGCCCAGCCCCTCTCCCCGCCCCTCCCGGTCCGGTTTCCCTTGCCCCGCCGCCAACCGGCGTTGGTTCTCGGGTGGAATCCCCGCCCCTTAAAGGCACCATCGGCGGCCAAATAAACCCTCCGACAGAAAATGAGTTCTGAAGCTTGGAGCAGGAACAGGCTGGGGAAAGGGGGCGAGAGAAGGAAGGGGGTCAGGAGGAGGAAGGTGACTCAGACCAGGGGTGGGGGAGACGTGGAGACAATGGCTGCCAGTCATGGGAGTGACAACAATGGTAATGAAGGAGAATCCTGTCCTGCTGCAGTCCAGGCCCTTCAGTCCTCGATGTGGTGCTGACCCATACATTCCTTTCTAAAAAAAGTACTAAACCCTCCCTACCCTGTAACCCTCTATTTTTCTTCCATCCGTGTCCCTGTCTAAGAGTCTCTTAAATGTCCCTAATGTTCCAGCCTCCATCACCATCCCCAGCAAGGCATTCCAGGCCCCCACAACTCTGTGTGTGTAAAAAAACCTACCCCTGACGTCTCCCCTCAACTTCTCTCCCTTCACTTTGGACCCACGTCCTCTGGTGTTTGCTGATCCTGCCCTGGGAAACAGGTGTTGTCTGTCCACCCTGTCTCTGCCTCCCAGAATCAAGTCTCCTCTCATCCTTCTACACTCCAGAGAGAAAAGTCCCAGCTCTGCTAACCTGCCCTCATGAGACTTGTTTCCCAACCCAGGCAACATCCTGGTGAATCTCCTCTGCCCCCTCTCCACAGCTTCCACATCCTTCCGAGAATCATAGAAAATTGTAGCACAGAAACATGTGTCTTCAGCCCTTCTCATCTGTGCTGGACCATTTTATTTGCCCAATTCCACTGACCTGCACCCAGACCAAAGTCTTACATACCTCTCCCATCCATGTACCTGTCCAAATTCTTAGAACCATGGAATTCTACAGTACAGAAAACAGGCCATTTAGCCCCTCTAGTTCATGCTGACCATAATCTTCCTCGACCCACTGACCTGGTCCATTCCATAACCCTCCAGATCTCTCCCATCCACATATCTATCTAATTTACTCTTGAAACACACAATTCAGCCCCCATTTACCACATCAGATGGCAGCTCATTCCACACTCCCACCACTTTGAGTGAAGAACTTTCCCCTATGTCCCCCCTAAACCTTTACCCTTTAGGCTTAAAGTTATGACCTCTCATATTTTGGTCACCCAATCTAAATGTAAAAAGCCTACTCATATCCACTCTGTCTATAACTCTCATAATTTTATAAACCTCTTTCAAATCTCCCCACATTCTTCTTTGTTCCAAGGTAAAGTCCTAACTTGTTTAACCTTTCCCTGTAACTCAGTTCCTGAAGTCCGGGCAACATCCTAGAAAATCTTCTCTGCACTCTTTCTATCTTATTGATATCCTTCCTGTAGTTCAGTGACTAAAACTGCACACAATTCTCCAAATTTGGCCTCACCAATGTCTTAGACAACTTTACCATAACATCCCAACTCCTGGGCTCAATACTGATTTATGAAGGCCAAGATGCCAAAAACTCTCTTTACAACCTTGTCCACTTATGACACCACTTTCAGGGAATTACGTCTCTGTATTCCCAGATCCCTCTGTCCTACCCCACGCCTCAGTGCCCGACCATTCACCGTGTACGTCCTTTCTTGGTTTGTCCTTCCAAAATGCAACACCTCACACTTGTCTGCATTAAATTCCATTGCCCATTTTTCAGCCCATTATCAAGTTGGTCCAGTTCCCTCTGCAAGCTTTGAAAACCTTCCTCACTGTGCACAACGCCTCCAATCTTAGTGCCATCTGCAAACTTGCTGATCCAATTTCCCTCATTATCATCCAGATTATTGATATCGATGACAAACAACAATGGTCCCAGCACCAATCCCTGAGGCACCACTAGTCACAGGCCTCCAGTCTGAGAAGCATCATCCACTACTACTCCTGTCCAGTAAAACACTTCCTCAGTTTGTCTGCTTTTATCCTTGTTCTGTTTTAACCCCTATTGAGAGGACCGCCACCTGACCAAAGGGGGTCAGGTGGTGGAGGCTGGGAAAGAGGATAAAGTGGGGCAGGGGGGAGTGGAAAGGCAGAAGAACAGAATTAACTGAAGGGAGATCTGAAATTGGAAAATTCACTGTTCCTGCCATTGGGCTACAGAGGGCTCTGGCAGAAAATGAGGTGTTGCTCCAGAGGGTGGTGGCTGGGATGAGGGAGATGTGGGATGAGAGAGATGTTTGCTGAGAGGTGGAGAAGGTGGGACTTTTCTTCCAAGGGCCTGAAATTATAGATATATAATAAATGGGAAGAAAATGAGGAGCAAAAAGGGGATTTTTTTTTTTTTACACAGTAGTCAGCCTGAAGAAAACTGAGGTCCTCCATCAGCCAGCTCCCCACCATGACTACCAGCCCCCCCCACATCTCCATCGGGCACACAAAACTCAAAACGGTCAACCAGTTTACCTATCTCGGCTGCACCATTTCATCAGATGCAAGGATCGACAATGAGATAGACAACAGACTCGCCAAGGCAAATAGCGCCTTTGGAAGACTACACAAAAGAGTCTGGAAAAACAACCAACTGAAAAACCTCACAAAGATAAGTGTATACAGAGCCGTTGTCATACCCACACTCCTGTTCGGCTCCGAATCATGGGTCCTCTACCGGCACCACCTACGGCTCCTAGAACGCTTCCACCAGCGTTGTCTCCGCTCCATCCTCAACATCCATTGGAGCGCTTTCATCCCTAACGTCGAAGTACTCGAGATGGCAGAGGTCGACAGCATCAAGTCCACGCTGCTGAAGATCCAGCTGCGCTGGATGGGTCACGTCTCCAGAATGGAGGACCATCGCCTTCCCAAGATCGTGTTATATGGCGAGCTCTCCACTGGCCACCGTGACAGAGGTGCACCAAAGAAAAGGTACAAGGACTGCCTAAAGAAATCTCTTGGCGCCTGCCACATTGACCACCGCCAATGGGCTGATAACGCCTCAAACCGTGCATCTTGGCGCCTCAGTTTGGCGGGCAGCAACCTCCTTTGAAGACCGCAGAGCCCACCTCACTGACAAAAGGCAAAGGAGGAAAAACCCAACACCCAACCCCAACCAACCAATTTTCCCCTGCAACCGCTGCAACCGTGTCTGCCTGTCCCGCATCGGACTTGTCAGCCACAAACGAGCCTGCAGCTGACGTGGACTTTTTACCCCCTCCATAAATCTTCGTCCGCGAAGCCAAGCCAAAGAGTCAGGATGTAGAACAGAATCTGGTACAGTGCACTAAATTGGTGGAGGGGGGAGGAAGGGGAAGGAACACAGGATAACAGGCCAGATCAACCAGTTCTCTGACTTCTCAGCACTTTACTCTTCTATTCCCCCACCCCCCCACCCCACCTGTTTCCACCCATTACATCTTACCTGTTTGCCTGTCCTCCTCCCCATCCATCCCCACCGTTTTATTCAGGCTTCTGTCTACAGTTCTCCATTTTCCTGACGAAGGCCTCAGGCCTGAATCATTGACTGCCTTTGACTTCCTGTGGATGCTGCATGACCTGCTGAGTTTCTCCAGCATGTTTGTATACTGCACTGGATCCCTGCATTTTCTTGTTTCACTCAGAATCAGTGCAGGCAGTCATTGTTTGCAGAGACACTGGAGTCAAGGAATGGTGGCAGAGCAAGGAGAGCAGTGTTGAAACCTCGACTGGATGAGCCCTGATCTGAGTGAATCAGGTGGGGAATCAGGTATGGTCTAACAGCGTGTTCGTACAAAGTTAACAAAAATCAACAGGCAAAGCCGTTCCAACAATTCTCGTCTGTATTTCTGAGTGGAAAAGCACCCGAATAAAACTTTTGTTCAGAATATTTGGTTGTTACAAGATGAACAATTCTAGATATGCATTAAATAATGTGAAATATCGGTCTGCAAAGCCAGCTACCAACATCCCAGCTGGCACTGGAGTGGAGCAGTCAGCGAGTGTGCAGGCGAGATGGGAAAAGCAGCAATGGTTGGTGAGAGCAAGATGCGCCTTTGATCAGACAATAAAGGCAAAGGGGTAAGTGCCATTCTGCCCCTCCCAACCCGACTACATTTCACGTTGGCAATATTGCGTGCAGTATTGCAGGTGTTCTTGGACTGAGACAGTAAAGGCAGTGCCCACCGCCTCCTTCCTGTTCTGGACGTCCATTCGTCTCTTCGTGTTCTAGATGTCCCTTCATGACCAGTTCCCAATGCTTCCTTCCCCATTCCATATGTCCATTTGTCCCTTTCTGTTCTGGACGTCCCTTCATAACCAGTGCCCCCTGCACATTCCGGACGTCCCTTCGTGACCAGTTCCCAGCACCTCCTCCATGTTGTGCGTGTCCTTTCACAACCACCCATCCAACTGGTCAATCAGCATTTCCACCTCACCAAGAAAGTGACATCACAGCCCGGCCATTGGCCACCCAATAGACCCACCCATAGATTATAACCAGGGCGAACTGTTCTGTCAATATTCCAGAGTTTACAGGCATTGGTCTCTCACAGGCAAGAATGTTGGGAACTCCACACCAACACCCCTTCCCAACTGCAGGCATCACCACCCACCAATCCCCACTCTCCAGTGCAGGAGAAGAGGGGTGCATCCTTTACAGACATCTGCAGGGATCACACCCCAGTTCAGCCTCTGCACAGCCCGTTACGAATCCTGGATCTCCTTCATGCCACCAATCAGCGTGGCACACAGGAGATTGTTGGACATGGCCAGCCTTGACTGGCATTGAACAGCAGGAAACCGTCAGTACAGAGAAGTAGGTGGAGGAGATGTCCGTCATCTGGCCTGGGCACTAGGTGCGGGCAGCGGTTGCTGCCTTCGTACTGTATCTCCTCTTGACGTGAGCCTTCATGATCTTGGTGATCTCGGCTACCTGCAGGGGAGAGACAGGCAGGGTGAGCAATGCATAGTGTGGGCTCAGGCAGCTCGAACCAAGAGGAACAATGAGAAGTCATGGGCGGGAGGGAAAACCATGGTCAATACTAGGGTCAGGTCCACAAATGCCAGAGGGTATTGGATAATTGCCATTTCCATGGGTGGGAGGGAACTGCAACAACAGACAGGGAAGAGGCTGAGTAGGATCACAACAGGGTCATCAGTAACTGTCCCAAACTAGATGCCACAGAGGGCTCTGGGTGTGAGGTAGGGAAGGACTATGTTGAGTCAGTTTATATAGGTCAGCACAACATAATGGGCTGAAGGGCGTGCAATATTCTATTGCTATAAAGTGCAAGGAAAAGATATAAAAGTGACCTGAGAATAGTGGTGCTATGAAATGAGCTGCCAGAGGCAGTGATACAGATGTCCACACTGTAATAAAGTGGGAGGATTTTCAAGGTTTGGTTGATCCATATTCAGGAAAAAGCAGTGAATTAGCTTAAAGACTGATTTTGTGAAAGAAGGCAGAGGGTAGTGGTGGATAGAGCTTCTCAGACTGGAGGCTGTGACTAGTGGGGCCTCAGGGATCGGTGCTGGGACAGTTGTTTGTCTGTATCAGTGATCTGGATGATAATGTGGTGAACTGGATCAGCAACTTTGCAGATGACACTAAGATTGGAGACGTTGTGGAGAGTGAGGAAGGTTTTCAAAGGTTGCAGAGGGATCTGGACCAGCTGGAAAAATGGGCTGAAAAATGGCTGATGGAGTTTAATGCAGACAAGTGTGAGGTGTTGCATTTTGGAAGGACAAACCAATGGGTTTGGAAGGACAAACCAAAGGACGTACATGGTAAATGGTCGGGCACTGAGGAGTGCGGTAGAACAGAGGGATCTGGGAATACAGATATATAATACCCTGAAAGTGGTGTCACAGGTGGACAGGGTTGTAAAGAGAGCTTTTGGCATATTGGCTTTTATAAATCAAAGTATTGAGTCCAAGAGTTGGGATGTTATGGTAAAGTTATACAAGACATTGGTGAGGCCAAATTTGGAGTATGGTGTGCAGTTTTGGTCACCGAACTACAGGAAAGATATCGCTAAGATAGAAAGAAAGAGTGCAGGGAAGATTTACTAGGATGTTGCCTGGACTTCAGGAACTGAGTTATTGGGAAAATCTAAATAAGTTGGGACTCTATTCCCTGGAGCGTAGAAGAATGAGGGAAGATTTGATGGAGGTGTACACAATTTTGAGGGGGAGAGACAGAGTAAATGCAAGCAGGCTTTTGCCACTGGGTGGGATAAAAACTAGAGGGCATGGGTTAAGGGTGGAAGTGGAAATGTTTCATGGGAACTGCTTCATTCAGAGTGTTGGGAGTATGGAACGGACTGACTCACCTGCGCAGTTTCAAAGAACATCTCCCGGCCGCCGACCGTCAGGCGATATGTGTTGGGCAGTGGGGCCCCGAACGCTGCAATCTTCTCAAAGCTGAAGCACTCCAACGGCCGCGCCGCTCCCCGCTTGTAGATGGAAACACCGCCAGAGCTCACGGCCAGCCAGAGCTCACTGGGGAATCCGCCCTCCTTACACTGCAGGGGCCAGACAATGGCTAATCAGACACTACCATCACCCAACGCAGCCAGTCACCATGAGTCAAGGCAGCCAATTAGACATTGCCATCACCCACAGCAGCCAATCAGAAACCACCATCATCCAACTCAGCCAATCAAACATCACCATTGGTTAGTGGACCATCACACACAGAAAACTGCACCAATGTTCACAGCAGGTCAAAGAGCATTAGCACATAAATCAACCAATTAAAGGGCAGCAGCGCTCAGAGCAGCCAATAGACAACAGAGCTCAAAGTTTCCAACCAATGAGAAACTGCTTCTCCCAGGACGTCCATATACACAAATGAAGACGCAGAACTGAGAGAAACCAAAGAAGGGACATTGTGGACCGGACTGTGGGAGGGAGGGGTGTGGAGGGACATTGTGGACCGGACTGTGGGAGGGAGGGGTGTGGAGGGACATTGTGGACCGGACTGTGGGAGGGAGGGGTGTGGAGGGACATTGTGGACCGGACTGTGGGAGGGAGGGGTGTGGAGGGACACTGTGGACCGGACTGTGGGAGGGAGGGGTGTGGAGGGACATTGTGGACCGGACCGTGGGAGGGAGGGGTGTGAAGGGACACTGTGGACCGGACTGTGGGAGGGAGGGGTGTGGAGGGACACTGTGGACCGGACTGTGGGAGGGAGGGGTGTGGAGGGACACTGTGGACCGGACTGTGGGAGGGAGGGGTGTGGAGGGACACTGTGGACCGGACTGTGGGAGGGAGGGGTGTGGAGGGACATTGTGGACCGGACTGTGGGAGGGAGGGGTGTGGAGGGACATTGTGGACCGGACTGTGGGAGGAAGGGGTGTGGAGGGACATTGTGGACCGGACTGTGGGAGGGAGGGGTGTGGAGGGACATTGTGGACCGGACCGTGGGAGGGAGGGGTGTGAAGGGACACTGTGGACCGGACCGTGGGAGGAAGAGGTGTGGAGGGACACTGTGGACCGGACTGTGGGAGGGAGGGGTGTGGAGGGACATTGTGGACCGGACTGTGGGAGGGAGGGGTGTGGAGGGACACTGTGGACCGGACTGTGGGAGGAAGAGGTGTGGAGGGACATTGTGGACCGGACTGTGGGAGGGAGGGGTGTGGAGGGACATTGTGGACCGGACTGTGGGAGGAAGGGGTGTGGAGGGACATTGTGGACCGGACTGTGGGAGGGAGGGGTGTGGAGGGACATTGTGGACCAGACCGTGGGAGGGAGGGGTGTGAAGGGACACTGTGGACCGGACCGTGGGAGGAAGAGGTGTGGAGGGACACTGTGGACCGGACTGTGGGAGGGAGGGGTGTGGAGGGACATTGTGGACCGGACTGTGGGAGGGAGGGGTGTGGAGGGACACTGTGGACCGGACTGTGGGAGGAAGAGGTGTGGAGGGACATTGTGGACCGGACTGTGGGAGGGAGGGGTGTGGAGGGACATTGTGGACCGGACTGTGGGAGGGAGGGGTGTGGAGGGACATTGTGGACCGGACTGTGGGAGGGAGGGGTGTGGAGGGACATTGTGGACCGGACTGTGGGAGGGAGGGGTGTGGAGGGACACTGTGGACCGGACTGTGGGAGGGAGGGGTGTGGAGGGACATTGTGGACCGGACTGTGGGAGGGAGGGGTGTGGAGGGACATTGTGGACCGGACTGTGGGAGGGAGGGGTGTGGAGGGACATTGTGGACCGGACTGTGGGAGGGAGGGGTGTGGAGGGACACTGTGGACCGGACTGTGGGAGGGAGGGGTGTGGAGGGACATTGTGGACCGGACTGTGGGAGGAATGGGTGTGGAGGGACATTGTGGACCGGACTGTGGGAGGGAGGGGTGTGGAGGGACATTGTGGACCGGACCGTGGGAGGGAGGGGTGTGAAGGGACACTGTGGACCGGACCGTGGGAGGAAGAGGTGTGGAGGGACACTGTGGACCGGACTGTGGGAGGGAGGGGTGTGGAGGGACATTGTGGACCGGACTGTGGGAGGGAGGGGTGTGGAGGGACATTGTGGACCGGACTGTGGGAGGAAGGGGTGTGGAGGGACATTGTGGACCGGACTGTGGGAGGGAGGGGTGTGGAGGGACATTGTGGACCGGACCGTGGGAGGGAGGGGTGTGAAGGGACACTGTGGACCGGACCGTGGGAGGAAGAGGTGTGGAGGGACACTGTGGACCGGACTGTGGGAGGGAGGGGTGTGGAGGGACATTGTGGACCGGACTGTGGGAGGGAGGGGTGTGGAGGGACACTGTGGACCGGACCGTGGGAGGAAGAGGTGTGGAGGGACACTGTGGACCGGACTGTGGGAGGGAGGGGTGTGGAGGGACATTGTGGACCGGACTGTGGGAGGGAGGGGTGTGGAGGGACACTGTGGACCGGACTGTGGGAGGAAGAGGTGTGGAGGGACATTGTGGACCGGACTGTGGGAGGGAGGGGTGTGGAGGGACATTGTGGACCGGACTGTGGGAGGAAGGGGTGTGGAGGGACATTGTGGACCGGACTGTGGGAGGAAGGGGTGTGGAGGGACACTGTGGACCGGACCGTGGGAGGGAGGGGTGTGGAGGGACATTGTGGACCGGACCGTGGGAGGGAGGGGTGTGGAGGGACACTGTGGACCGGACCGTGGGAGGGAGGGGTGTGGAGGGACACTGTGGACCGGACCGTGGGAGGGAGGGGTGTGGAGGGACACTGTGGACCGGACCGTGGGAGGGAGGGGTGTGGACGGACACTGTGGACCGGACCGTGGGAGGGAGGGGTGTGGAGGGACATTGTGGACCGGACCGTGGGAGGGAGGGGTGTGGAGGGACACTGTGGACCGGACTGTGGGAGGGAGGGGTGTGGAGGGACATTGTGGACCGGACTGTGGGAGGGAGGGGTGTGGAGGGACATTGTGGACCGGACTGTGGGAGGGAGGGGTGTGGAGGGACACTGTGGACCGGACTGTGGGAGGGAGGGGTGTGGAGGGACACTGTGGACCGGACTGTGGGAGGGAGGGGTGTGGAGGGACATTGTGGACCGGACTGTGGGAGGGAGGGGTGTGGAGGGACATTGTGGACCGGACTGTGGGAGGGAGGGGTGTGGAGGGACATTGTGGACCGGACTGTGGGAGGGAGGGGTGTGGAGGGACATTGTGGACCAGACTGTGGGAGGGAGGGGTGTGGAGGGACATTGTGGACCGGACTGTGGGAGAGAGGGGTGTGGAGGGACACTGTGGACCGGACTGTGGGAGGGAGGGGTGTGGAGGGACATTGTGGACCGGACTGTGGGAGGGAGGGGTGTGGAGGGACACTGTGGACCGGACTGTGGGAGGGAGGGGTGTGGAGGGACACTGTGGACCGGACCGTGGGAGGAAGAGGTGTGGAAGGATACTGACTGGGTTCAGGTCAGTGGGACTGTGGAAAGTAATGATCTGGCACTGACTGGATGGGCTGTGCTGTAATGTTCTATGGTTCTCTGGTTCTGTGGCACCAGCAATCTCAGTGGCCAATGAACAGGGACCCAGCAATCAGAGTAACTGGTCCCTGGGCCTCAGAGCAGATGACAAAATCTGGAGCAAAACACTGCTGGGTCAACTCAACAATTTTTTCAATGTTTTACATTGTAGCAACACAGCATGGTAGAAGGCCGTTCGGCCATGCCACCCTATTATCCTACAACCCATGGTAGGTTTTGAAAGGTAGGAGGAAACTGGAGCACCGAGAGGAAACCCACGCAGACACGGGGAGAACAAACAAACTCCTTACAGACAGTGTGGGATTCGAACCCTGGCCCTGATTGCTGGCGTGGTGACAGCTACGCCAACCATGTTGCCCCCAATTGGGTCACTTCTGCTCCACAGGCACCAAGTCCCAGACCCTTCTCTTTCTCTTGTTTCCCTGATCAATCACTTCTCCTGCCCCACATCCCGTTGCACAAACCTCGGGTTGAGGTGCATCAGAGGGAGAAGGTATTGGGTCAGGAACTTTCATTGAGGCGGATTATTTTTGCTCCAGGTTCTAACATCTGCAGTGTATGGATGTCTCCTGGCCTCCAGGAGCTGGATTGGAAGAGAGGGAACAAGATTTGGGGGAGGCAAGGGGAGATGGAGCGAGAAGGTGGGTGAGGAGAAAAGGGCATCTCGTGGAGGGAATCTGATCAAATGCTTGGTGACCAAGACAGGCAGTGATGGGAAGGACATGGGTATTTCCTCGAGAGGATGGGATGGGTTTGAGAGGTAAGTGGATCAGAAGGCCCAACGTGGACTTGGACTGAGCTACCTCAACGTCAAAGAATGTGCAGCCATAGCCTGACCACTCCATCACAATGTCCATGTATCTCAGCATGGCCTGCTGTTGTATCATCCCCTGCAGCCTCAGCCACTTGTCCACAACACCAGTCCGCATGGCCGACATCTCTTCCTTCATCCACATCTCCAACATCTGCTCCTCTTCCATCTTCTGCTTTCTTGTGGAGCCTGTGCGCAGGTTCAGCCGCAACGTCCCTTCCAGGAAGCTGGTCCGTCTCTTCTCCAGGGTCTGAGAATTAGACTTGGTGCTTTGGAAGATCTTGGCCCTCAGCCTGGAGACGGGATAAACCTCCTGGAGGTTCAGGGAGCTCTTCGTGTAGTCCCCATACATGTACTGCAGTCTCAGGGCAGCAAGAAGTTGCAGGGTGTCTTCTGGGGCTGGGAAATGCCCACTGATCAAACATTCATGGGCCTGGGATAAAGAAGGTAAGAAGACAGGATGATGGAATGAAGAAGCTGTTCTGTCACCCAGTAAAAAGTTTAAAACTAAAACTAAAAGTTGCTTCCTTCAGTGTGCGACCAGAAGAGCACACAGCTGCTGTATAACCAATAGTTTATTCAGATGAATCCTAACCTCCCTGCTCAGATCCATGCCCAACTCAACAAGGAAAGCATCCTATATGTCTTCTTAACCAGAGAATCGACATATGATTCTGTGTAAGATCAGGGTGCACGTGGTTGGGGTAATCCATTAGCAGGGACAGGGGACTGGTTAAACAATGGAAGGCAGGGAGTTGGGATTGATGAGTGTTCCTTTGGTTAGCAATAGTAGTTAGTGGGGTTCTAAAGGATCAGTTTCGGTTTGTAACTGTTCGCTATGTTCACAAACGATCTGGAAGAGGCGACAGAGGGTCATGGATCTAAGTTTGCTGATGACCCTAAATTGAGTGAAGAAGCAAATTATACAGAGGATGCAGAGAGATATTGATAGATTAAATGAGTGGGCAAGGGTCTGGCAAATGTAACACAATGTTGGTATATGTGAGGTCATCCAGTTTGGAAGGAAAAATAGATCAGATAATAATTTAAATGCTGAAGATTTACACCACACTGTTGTGCAGAGGGTCCTGGGAGTTCTCGTGCAAAGGATGGCTTGCATGTGCAACAAGTAATCAAGAGACAAATGGGACATTGGCCTTCATTGCTGGAGGCCCTGAACTTAAGAGCGGGGAAGTTCTGCAGCATCTATACAGGGTACAGGTGAGGCCACAACTGGAAATGCTCCACTTGCGCCCATACCTCCTCCCTCACAATCATTTGGGGCCCCAAATGACCCTTTCAAGTGAAGCAACAGTTCACTTGTGAATCTGCGGGGGTCGGTCCCGAAGTGGCCTTCCCTACATTGGGGAGACTCAACACAGACAGGGCGATGGCTTCATTGAGCATCTTTGCTCCGTTTACTGCAACAGCAAGAAGCAAGAACTTTGCCTTGGCTGACCACTTCAATTCCACACCCAATTTCCACACTGACATGTCTGTCCATGGCCTTGTGCACCGCCAAGCTGAGGCCACCCGCTAACTGAAGGAAAAACACCTTCTATCCTTTCTTGGCAGCCTCCAACCAGACAGCATCAATATCGACCTCCAATTGCCATGAAACCCCTCCTCCAGTCCCTCCCTTTCCCTTCCATCTCCTATCAAAGGTAGGGGCAGCTACATGGAAAGGGAAAGTTTAAAAGAATTAGGGGCAAATGAGACAAACTCAGACAGACAACATGTATAAACGCTGTAAAACTTTGATTTCTCATTATCAACAATATTTGTTGGCTCCAATATTGACAGCAAATGTAGCCTTGTAGGAGAATGGTGGGGGTGGGGGGGGGGGGGAATCTCATTGAAACATTTTGAATGGTGAAAGGCATGGACAGAGTAGTTGTAGAAAGGTTGTTCCCCAAGGTGGGAGAGTCTAGGACAAGAGGGATCAACTTCAGGATTGAAGGATGTCCACTTAGAACAGAGATGTGGGGGAATTTCTTCAGCCAGAGGGCAGTGAATCTGTGGAATTTGTTGCCACAGGCAGTTGTGGAGGCTGGGTCATTGGGTATACTTAAGGCAGAGATTGATGGGTTCTTGATTAGACATGGTTATGTGGAGACTTCCAGGCAGTGGGGCTGAGTAGGGAAATGGATCAGCTTATAATTAAAGGGTGGGGCAGACTTGATGGGCTGAATAGCCTATTTTTGCTCCTATGTCTTATAGTCTGACAGAATCTTCTCTGCACTCTCTCCAATGGCCCTCATGTCCCTCCAAAGGTACCAGGGGTTGTATCATAATGTCCCTGCTTGTATTTCCTTGCCTCAGGTGTAGAAGGTAAATATCTCATCACCCATCTCCTCTCCCGTGGCATCACATCCTTTCCCTAACAAAGATGGTTACAAAACGTACCTGTTCAAACATGAACACAAACTCCACCCCATGCTTGGGGACATTCTCTACATCCAGGAAGCAGTAGAGCTTGAAATAGAGTTGCCATGGGATTTGTTCCTGATTCTCCCCGCCCATCAGCCTGGAATCGGACAAACAGACGGCAGTCAGTCACCAACATCCTGTCCCCAACAGCCCAATCAGCACCTCTCCACAGACCTGTCAAACTCCCCAATCCTGAACAGCAGAGAAACCACTCCATTCACATGACCCGTCACTCCGTCCATTTCATTGGAAGGCAGAGTCCATTGGTGGAGTTGAAGACACCAAAGACTACTGGGACACTGGCCAGCTGGAAGCTGGGCAGAGAGTGGCGGATGGCGTTTAATCCAGTAGTGATGGGTGAGGCCAGAGTCTGGAAGGGAGTAAAAGGGGAGTGTTGATACACATAGAGACTATGGGATTCAGACCCATCACTCCCTGACAACAAGAACGCAAATGGATGAAGATGTTGTCCAAAGCAGTGGGTAGAAGTGTTGCAGAGTGATGTCTCAGATTGAGTACATGGCACCATGACGGAGCGATACAGAACACTGGTCAGACAGAGTATCGCATGCAGTACAGGGAACACATCGCAGTCCCGTCGCCTAAGGAGAGGAAATGTGCAAGGACAAGGTGTGCAGATGGGTCCTGTGTGGACAGACACCAAGA
>NW_027212232.1:0-29909 GCF_036971445.1 Narcine bancroftii | reverse complement strand
TGTGGAAAATGTGATGAGTGGTGTTCTTTCTGTGTGGAAACCTATGATGAGTTGTGTTTCTCTGTGCAGAGACCTGTGATGAGTGTTGTGTCTCTTATTGGAGGCCTGTGACAAGTGGTGTGTCTCTTAGTGGAGGCCTGTGATGAGTGATGTGTCCCTGAATGGAGACCTGTGATGAGTGATGTATCTCTGTGGAGAATTGTGGCGAGTGGTATGTCACTGTGTGCAAAATGTGACAAGTGGTAATTCACTGAGTGGAGAACTGTGACGAATGGTATTTCTCTGCATTTAAACCTGTGATGAGTGGTGTGTCTCTGAGTGGAGACCAGTGACGAGTGGTGTGTCACTGAGTGGAGACCTGTATCCAGTGGTGTTTCTCTGAGTGGAGGCCTGTGACGAGTGGTGTGTCTCTGAGTGGAGACCAGTGACGAGTGGTGTGTCACTGAGTGGAGACCTGTATCCAGTGGTGTTTCTCTGAGTGGAGGCCTGTGACGAGTGGTGTGTCTCTGAGTGGAGAATCATGACGAGTGGTGTGTCTCTGAGTAGAGACCAGTGACGAGTGGTGTGTCTCTGAGTGGAGACCTGTATCCAGTGGTGTTTCTCTGAGTGGAGGTCTGTTACTAGCGGTGTATCAATGTGTGAGGACCTTTGACGAATTGTGTGTCTATGCGTGGAGTCCTGTGACGAGTGGTGTGTGACTGAATGAAGCCTGTGATGAGTGGTGTGTCTCCGAGTGTAGACCTGTGTTGAGCAGTGTATCACTGAGTGGAGACCTGTGATGAGTAGTGTCTCTCTTAGTGTATACCTGTGGGGAGTGGTATGTCACTGAGTGAAGAACTGAATGATTGGAGTATCTCTGAGTGTATACCTGTGACGAGTGTTATGTCACTGAGTGGAGATCAGTGATGACTGGTGGGTCACTTGGTGGAGATCTGTGATGAGTGGTGGGCCACTGAATGAAGACCTGTGATGAGTGTTATGTCACTGAGTGGAAACCTGTAATGAGTGGTGTGTCACTGGGTGGAAAATGTGACGAGTGGTATTTATTCTTCATGGAGACATAAGACGGGTTTTGTGCCTCTGTTTGGAAAATGTGATGACTGGTCATTTTCTGAGTGGAGAACTGTGATGAATGGTATTTCTCTGCCTGTAGACCTGTAGCGATTGGCATTTTTCTAAGTGGAGACCTTAGCTGAGTGGTATGTCTCTGAGTGGAGACCTGTGTCAAGTGACGTGTATCTGAGTGGAGACCTGTGATGAGTGGTGTGTCATTGAGTGAAGACCTGTGATGAGTGGATTATATCACCATGGAGACCTGTGACGAGTGGTGTTTCTCTGCGTGGAGACATATGACGAGTGGTGTATCTCTGTATGGAGACATGTGATCATGGTGTGTTTCCCAGTGGAGACCTGTAACGAGTGGTGTATCACTGAGTGGAGACCTGTGACGAGTTGTGGGTTACTGAGTGGTGATCTGTGATGAGTTGTGGGTCACTGAGTGGAGACCTGTGTTGTGGTGTGTCTCTGAGAGTATACTTTTTATGAGTGTTATGTCACTGAGTGAAGAGCTGTAATGAGTGGTGTGTCACTGGGAGGAAAATGTGACATGTGGTATTTATTCTGAGTGGATACCTAAGACGGGTTTTGTGCCTCTGTTTGGAAAATGTGATGACTGGTCATTCTCTGAGTGGAGAACAGTGACGAATTCTCTGCCTGTAGACATGTAACAAGTGGCGTGTTTCTAACTGGAGACCTGTAACGAGTAGCATGTTACTGAGTGGAAAATGTGACTAGTGGAATTTTTCTGAGTGGATACATATGACGAGTTGTGTGTCTCTTGGTGGAAAATGTGACGAGTGGCTATTCTCTGAGTGGAGACTTTTAATGTGTTGTTTTTCTGTTGGGAGACCCATGACGAGTGATATGACTCTGCATCGAGTCCTGTGATGAGTGGTGTGTGACTGATTGAGGTCTGTGACAAGTGTGATGTGTCTGAATGAAGACCTGGATGAGTGGTGTGTCTCTGAGTGTATACCTGTGACGTGTGTTATGTCACTGAGTGAAGACTTGTGATGAGTGGTGTGTCTCTGAGTGGAGACATGTGACGAGTGGTGTGTCTCTGAGTGGGGACATGAGACAAAGGGCGTGTCTCTGAGTGGAGACAAGTGATGAGTGGTGTTCCTCTGAGTGGCGACCTGAGACAAGTGCTGTGTCAATGAGTGAAGACCCATGATGAGTTGTGTGTCACTGAGTGGAAACCTATGACGAGTGGTGTGTCTCTGAGTGGAGACTGTGATGAGTGGTGTATCTCTGAGTGGAGACCTGAGACAAGTGGTGTGTCGCTGAGTGGAGACCTATGGCGAGTGGTGTGCCTTTGAGTGGATACTTGTGATGTATGGTGTCTCTTTGTGGAGACCTGTGACGAGTTGTGTGTCGTCTATCATCTTTAATCAGCGTGAAAATGTCTTAAATTACACTTTCAGCAAGGAATGAAGCTTGCAGCAGAATCCAGACCTGAAGGAAGAATGGAGTGTAAACAGCAGCTGAAATTTTATGTGGGAGTGCGACCTCGTCGCTAATGAGATCCTCTGGGTAGTGGGGATAATGTCAAGTCCCCAACAGAGGGCCAGATCTGGCTGGATAAAGCTGTCAGTTGACCCAGAGTCAAATAAGCAACTGGTGTAGTGTCCATGCACTTTAATCAGTTCCATTGCTCTGGTGAGGGGATGAGAGCATTGCTGGTTTAGTGTTATTGAAGCAGTTGACAGGGGAGTTTCGCGTGATGACATCACGCAACAGGATGACGTCACACAATGGGATGACGTCACGCAACGGGATGACGTAGTCAACGCTGGAGGAGCAGGTTGGAGGAATTCCCGGAAGTGCTGTTGTGGCTGCGTCGGCGGATGAAAGGTAAATAGTGGGGTTTGTAGTTGCTCGCGGTTGGCGGTGGGTAGGTCGTCGGTCGTAGCGGTCGGGCCCCGGCTGTCATCAGCGATGGACGCTAGGGTGAGTACCTGGTTGGCCCCAGAGCTGGCTGTGGCAGCGGCAGCAGCAGCGGTTACCACAGTCGGGACTGAGGCCGGGTCGAGTGTTCCGCACGGGGGCGAGAGGCGGGCCAACACCATGGTTGCGAGGGTGGGCTGCCCCTTCCAGGTTCGGCGTCTCCGTCACGTCAGGCGTTGCCGTGCAGGGGAGCCCTCGCTCTCATTGGACGAGAGCCCTGGGGAAGAAGAGTTTGAATGGGATAATGGCGATTGGGCTTCACACGAGGCACTGTGTTTGCTGGCGGCCATTTTAGACCTACAGAGTGCAGCAAAGTGGCCCTTTTTAAGGCACTTCTGGCACCTGGCTTTTCTTGCTTGGCACTGGGACCTGCTGTGCTTGTCCCTCCCGCAGAAATAACATTTTGGGTTCGCATGGGGCAGGGTAGCAGCAGCCGACAGGCTGTCAGTATCTTGGGGGGCGGTAGGGTAGAAGGGCACTCTACTCACATCAGAACAAGGGGTTCAGTCCCTAGAGAACTCGGTAGACTTTAAGGCTGCATCCTCTAGTTTTTCTACCCCTTGCTCGAGCAAGCGCAGCCTCACTTCGTTCGATCGGAGCCCGGCCACATAGGCATCCCAGACGAGATAGTTTGTGATCTCGGCAGCAGTTTTGTCTACACAGTTACAGTCCTTGCCCAACGCCTTTAATACTTGTAAATATGCCCTGCTGGACTCGCCAGGCTGTTGCTTCCTCGAAGCAAGCACGAGCCGGGCATGAACTCTGTTTACCTGTTGATCATACAGTTCTTTCAGTACCTTTATGGCTGCGGTGTAAGTGGTCTCATCCTGGATGTTCTCGTAGACTCTCAAGGACACCATAGACAGCAATGGTGTTAGATGCTGGTTATCCTCCTCCACCTCAATGAATCTCAGGAAGTTTTCAAAGTTCAGCAGCCAGAAGTTAAAGGCTTTGAAGGCTGTTGCTGACTGTGAGTCGATATCAAGTTTTTCTGGCCGAGTTAAACGCTCCATCCCTTTCAAAAAAATTATTTTTGCTAATAAAATTGTAGAGCTCGTTGAAAGAATCAAAGACTTGTTGATCAAAACCAAGGCTTTTATTAGCAAAAGACAGGAGCTCTTCACAGGTGGCCGACCAGTCCGGAATGATCCGACCTGGCTAGGGACTCAACCCTATATAGCCCAGACTATAGGCGTGGTTTAGCTCTCAGCCAATCGCTGTAAGCACAGTCTAGATACAGTAACTATATACACTATGTAAATTGGTGATAGATCTGTACTATCACAGTGTGAGTCATTGCATTTTGGGAGTATGAGCCAGGGTAAGATCTCCACAGGAAATGTTATGGAACTGAGGAATCGTGGTACATATTTATCCTTTTTATACAGTGCAATCTTTAAACATTTATTTTTCAGCTGGTTATTTGCTCTTGATTTAACTGATCATTGCACTTTATTTCACACTGTAGTCTGGGACTATAGTCTCTATGGCCCTATAGGGCCATAGAGAGTGCTTATGGCAAATTTCGTAAGTTCTTTTTCCCTGGAACACCGCAGAATGAATATTTTGATAGTTATTCAAAATTATGAGGGTCATAATAGCAGATGATCTGAAGGTTGTCATGGGTTACAACAGGATTATAGACAGGATGCGGAGTTGGGAGGAGAAGTGGCAGAAGTGAAGTGATGTACTTGGGAAAGTTCAACATTAGCCTCACTCCAGTTTTAAGATACCTTGCCTGCAGCTAAAGATAGGACAATTATTAAATTCAATAAAACTATTTTAAAAAGAAATTATCTCTGCTGGGTGCCCCAGCAATTTCTTGCTTAACTTCCCAAAATGTCTGAAGATGGTGTGGACAGTTCTCATGAACTTGGTGGGTCAAAGGGGCTGTTTTTATTCTGTATCTACTGTGTGTTATGCTGGTGTATTCCTCTGAATGATAGTGGACTCGTAAGTATGTAGATCCATTGCCTCATCTTGCCGCCTCTTTTCATTCTTGGTCTGTTCTCCAATGAACATTGCAGCAACCTGACAGGTCCTTCAGATGCTCCTTTGTTTCTGCACATGAACATCCCTGCTTATCTTCCTCTTCTGAACTTGAAAATTGTTCGAAAATTCCCTGGTTAGCATCTGGTGTATTTTAATGAGACACCGCTGATCAGAACCAACAACACATGTGGTCAATCGAAGTATCTGCTGTCATGTATACAAAAGTATCTAATTTCAGTCACTCATCAACTCCTATCCGAGTTTCCCCTGAAAGATATGACTCAACTTAACCGAACCCAAGAGCCTCATCATGACTTGAATAATTGATTTATTAGTTGTCAGTGTGATATGGGAACTGTTCCACCCAGGAACACAAGAAACTGCAGAGTGGTGAAGGTAGCTGAGACCATCATATAAACACCTCCTTCCCTCCATTAACTCCATCTAATTTACCACTGCATCAGAAATGCAGCCAACGTACTAAAGGATTTAACCCACTCTCATTTGGGGAATGTGAGATCATGTTCCACCAGTTTCTTTGTTACTGCTTTCAGACCCTTGAATGAACCTCACACCAGTAATGTGCCTCTTGCTATGAACTAACTGATTTCACCTTGAAACTCTGCACCCTGTCCTGTGTTCTCTTTTAAAAATGTAAATGTTTAAATATAGGTTATTTCAGCCTTCAGGTTCGTGCTGCCCAATTTATACCCCATTAACCTACACCCCAGTGCATTTTTAAGGGTGGGAGGAAACCTGAGCCCTCGGGGAAAACCCATGCAGACACGGGGAGGATGCACAGACTCCTTATAGACAGCGTGGGATTCAACTCCATGTCCCAATCGCTGGCACTGTAAAGGCATCGCACTAACCGCTACACCAACTGTGCTGCCCAAATGCACTTCTATTGCACTTATTAAGGGTTGGCTTTCTGGATAGCTCGCCATCTGTGGATCTGTGTACATAGAACCAAAGAACATTAAAGCACAGAAACAGGCCCCTTCAGCCTTTCTAGTCTGTTGCAAACCATTTTTTTTTGCCTCGTCCCACTGACCTGCATCGTCCATAGCCCTCTACACCTCTCCCATCTGTGTATCTGTACAAATTCTTATTTAATGTTAAAATTGAGCCCATGTTCACCACTTCAGCTGGGAGCTCATTCCACACTCTTACCACTCTCTGTGTGAAGAAGTTCCCCTTATGTTAACCCTAAATGTTTCCTCTTTCTCTCCGAACCCATGTCCTCTGGTTTGTATCTCACCTACCCTCAGTGGATAAAGCCTATCTACATATACTCAGTCTATCCCCCTCATAATTTTAAATATACCTATCAAATCTTCCATCTCTTCTCTACATCAGAGAGAACGGTCACAAATTTGGAGATCGCTTCACTGAGCACCTCCGCTACAGTAACAAAGAACTCCCAGTAGCCAACCATTTCAGTTCTAAGTCACCATCCCATGCTCACGTCTGTGCAAAGCACACCCAGACCACCTGCAGATTGGAGGAACAGCACCTTATTTTCCATCTGGGCACTCTGCAGCCAGATGGCATTAAAATAGACATCTCTAGTTTCTGCTAACCTATTTGACTTTTTTTCTCCTCCCTCCCTTCCCCTTCCACTCATTCAGCTATCCCTCCTTCCCCTGATCACTGCTGTCCCATCCCTCACTTCTGCACCTTACTCTAACCCTTTGCCCCCCTTTTGTTCAGACACCTGCTGACATTCTTTCATATCTTGATGAAGGGCTCAAGTCTGAAATGTTGATTATGTATTTTTACCTTTGCTACATAAAGGACACTTTGACCCACTGAGTTTCTCCAGCATATCTCCCCTCTTCTATGCTCCAGGGAATAAAGTCCTAACCTGTTATCCTTTCCAGGCAACATCACTCTTTCTATCCTTTAGATATCTTTCCTGTGGTTAGGTGATGAGAAGTGCACATTACTCCAAATTTGACCTTACCAATGTCTTATACAACTTAAACATAACATCCCCACTCGTGTACTCAATACTTTGATTTATGAAGACAAATACGCCAAAATCTCTCTTTATGATCCTATCCATATGTGACACCACTTTCAGAGAATTATGTATCTGTATTCCCAGATCCCTCTGATCTACTGCACTTCTCAGTGCCCGATCATTCACTGTGTATGTCCTACCTTGGTTTGTCCTTCCAAAATGCACCATCTCACATTTGTCTGCATTAAATTCCATCTATTTTTCAATCCATTTTTCCATCTGGTCTAGATCCCTCTGCAAGCTTTGAAAGCCTTTCTCCCCATCTACAATGCCTATAATCTTAGCATCATCTGCAAACCGGCTGATCCAATTTACTACATTATCATCTCCATCATTGATATAGATGACAAACAACAATGGTCCCAGAACCGATCCCTGAGGCAGACCACTAGTCACAGGCCTCCAGTCTGAGAAACAATCATCCATCACTACTCTCTGGCCTCTCCCGTCAAATCCAGTTCACTACTTCACCATATATACCTGGCATCTTAACCTTCTGGACTAACCTCCCATGCAGTACCTTGTCAAAACCCTTACTAAAGTCCATGTAGACAACATCCACAACTTTTCCTTCATTAACTTTCCTGGTAACCTCTTCAAAAAACTCTATTAAACATGATCTACCACACACAGAGCCATGTTGACTCTCCATAATCAGTTTCTGGCTATCCAAATAATTGTATATCCAATCTCTCAGAAGACCTTCCAATAATGTACCTACTACTGATACCAGGCTCACCGGCTGATATATTTAAGGGTTACTTTTGGAGCTTTTTTTAAACAATGGAACAACGTGAGCTACCCTCCAATCCTAGAGCACCTCACCCGTGTCTAAGGACGTTTTAAATATTTCTGCCAGAATCCCTGCAATTTCTACACGAGCCTCCATTTAGGCCTGAGGGACTATCTTGTCAGGGCCTGGGGATTGGATAAAATAAAATAGACCCTTATTTGGTTTACTCTGTATAAATTCCATGATCTCACTGCCTGTCTTGCTTACTTCCAATGACTCTGTACCTGTTTCCTGAGTGAATACTGATGGAAAAACACATTTAAGATCTTCCCCATCTCTTTTGGCTTCATACAAAGGCGACCACTCAAGGGGACCAATTTTGCTCTTAATATATGTGTAGAACCCCTGAGGACTTTCCTTCACTTAGTCTGCAAAAGCAATCTCAGGTCTTCTTTTAGCCTTCCTGATTTCTTTCTTCAGGTTTCTCTTGCATTTTTTAATACTCAAGTGCCTCGTCTGCTCCATGTTGTTTATACCTACTATACACCTCTCTCTTCTTCTGAACCAGATCCCTAATATTCCTCAAAAACCAAGGTTCTCTATGCCCACTAACCTAGTCTTTAATCCTGACAGGAACATATAAACTCTGTACTCCCAAATTTCACCTTTGAAGGTCTTCCACTTACCTCGCACATCCTTGACTCTGTTGAGTCCCAGAACCTGATTGATCATGTGTGGTCTCTTCTGCTATGCACTGGGGCTTTTCCTCCTTCTGGCCAATTTTAAGTTCATTAAACTTGAAAAAATGGTGGCGTGGTTAGCAGAGTGGTTAGCGCAATGCTGTTATAATTGGGGTTCAAATTCAGTGCTATCTGTAAGGAGTCTGTGCATTCTTCTCGTGTCTGTATGGGTTTTCCTCTGGGTGCTCTGGTTTTCTCCCAGCATTTAAAACGTACTGGAGTTATAGATAAATTGAGTGTAATTGGGCAGTACAAGCTCAAGGGTCAAAAGGGCCTGTTACTGTCCAACTTTTAAAAATTATCATCATATTTTGCTTGTACATAAACAACCTGACAAAACAGCATCTCTCCAGACCATGGTGCATGCACAAAAATAAACAGTACTCGGTATGTAGAGATCACACAAATAATCAAAATAGATTTATCTATGTATATATATTTGGGATGATTGTTCATCAGTGTCAGAGCCTGTATGAAGAAGCTATTCCCCAGCCCAGAAGTCCTGATTTAAATGCTCTGTATCTTCATTTTGATGGTAGTAGGTTCGAAGATACTTGGTGCTGAATGCAAAGGGTCTTCTATCATTCCTTGAGCCCTCTTTGACAGTGCTTCTAGTAAATGTCTTTTGAGGCAAGGAAGATCTATGTGATCCTCTTGGCTGTTTTAATGATCCTCTGTACAGACATCCAGTCTGATGATCTGCAGCTACTGAACAAACATACTCCCTTCTCACGGTTTCCTGAGCTGCTCTACATTCTATTTTAAAAACACATTTGATGTTTTGAGTAACCCGCTTTAGCAGAGCTGTTGCTTGACCCATGCTTGCTCTCTCACTAACCGCTCAAGTTAGCGAGCCCTTCCTTTGTCAATATCTTAATCAATATCTTCCCCCTGTCTTCCTTCTTTCAAATATTTGTTTGAACGCTCAACTATACACATTTAACCTCTTCCAATATAACAGCTCTATCCAAATCTTTATACCATACAAACTTTAAACATTTCTATTTCGGCAGGTTATTTGTTCTTCATTTAACTGATCATTGCACTTCGTTTTCCACTGAGAGCCTTGCTGGTTTGTGTGAATAATCATTATAATGTAAATCTGTACATCTGTAAAAAACCAAAGCATGTCAAAAGTGTTAATAGATTTATAACTTTCTCCCATCTTTGATGGTGAGGCATTTAATGCATGTCCTACAAACTATATTCGTTTATATATTCTGTTGCCATGTTTGTTCTTTTCTCTGAGATTTTGTGGTGAATTATGACGATCTTCAGTGCACCAGGTTCCTTATTGAGCTGGTTCTAACTGAAGGAAGTGAAAAATGATCCCTTCTGACTGGACAGGAAATTCCATGTTCAACTCCTTCACACCATAATGCCATGGATTTGTGGCATTCATTCCAACAAAACCCCGCTCATAACTTTGTGGAGTTGAAAATTAACAAGAGGGGCTTTGCCTAAATCCAAATCCCAGGTCTGAGATTGCCCTGACAGTGAGTGAGATTTTGGTGCTGGGACAGTCTGGAGATGCAGCAGTCCAGTAGGAACTGAGCACACTGGCCAGAAAAACCACTGACCGCAAGGTCAGACAGACAGACGGGTGGTGGTGAGGGCTGACTCGTGGATGTCCTGACAGCTGACCACTGATGGTGACAAATGATCACTGGAGCTGTTGAACTTTTATCACTCCTGGTGAGAGCTAACCACTTAATTTTGAGCTGTTCACTGGTGTTGTGAGCTGTTCATTGATGATGAGATCTGACCACTGGTAGTGAGACCACCAATAGTTTCCCAATGGCTTCTCACTTTATATGATAACCTCTTTTCCCCACAGTGCTTTCAAACTTTCCATCCACGACAGAGGATCAATTCTCCATTTATCCTGAAGTCGAGTTCAACTGCACACCCCCGAGCATCTTGTAAGTTGACAAAGAATGAAAGATGGGAAAAGCTATGCTCTGGAAATATGAGAAATACAATAAACATGAGGTTACACATGATACAATATAATTGGTTACACAGGCTATACACCACGCCTCAAAAGTATCAGATAGATGTTTTCGCTGTAAGAAGGAAACGGGAACAACAGTACATACAATTTAGGCATGTGAGAAAATGGAAAAGTTTTGGGAAGATCTAAATCAGGTATTAAATAAAATCACAAAAAGCAACATACCAAAAAATCCAGAGATCTTTCTTCTAAGTAATATAAGAAGTAAAGAACTTGGCCTCGATTTGGATGAAGCACAAAAAAGATTTATTATGATAGCCTTAACTGTAGCAATAAAATGTATAATGTCAATCTGGAAATCAGAATACAGCAATGGTACATAGAAATGAATAAATGTATTCCATTGGAAAAAAAACATATAATTTAAGAAATAACATCACAGTATGTAAAAGTAGATGACACAATTTTCTTGTTTATTTTCATTGTGTGATGACATTGTTTAATGGGTTGTATATGTTGAATGTTTAGTGGGTGGGGAGGGAAAGGGGAGAAAATGACACTGTGTGTATTCAAGAGGAAAATATGTGTATTTTGGTCAATATGGTTCATAGTGTGAAAAATAAAACTTATAAAAAGAGTCCATTGTTAATGTGGTGATATGTAATTACACCACTAGGTCACCAGGGGTCATCCCGGTAACCTTGTATATAAAGCAGTCCAGAGCTATAGTCTAGCCTTCCAGGTTTGTCTTGCAGAGAGACAAGACCTCTTAGTGCACATATTAGTTTATTAAAGCTGTCTTATACTCGGACTGCTGTTATGGTTATTGTCAGTACAGTTAACCTTCGACAGGAATGAACTCAGTAACAAATTAAACACCTTGGCTCCTTGCACAAGGCCTTTCAGCCACTCGTACCCCAGCAGGATCTAAGACATCCCACTAGTTCATAAGCAAAGGCACCAGAGAAGAGAAAATGCTGGTTTTCCCCACAGTGTCTGTGGAGAGAGGCACCTGCGTCAGGATGATGAACTTTCATCAGACAATGAGAGATTTGGGAAGTGATGTTCTCCTGGCTCCAGGCAGAGATTATCACTAGTGCTATCCCAATTCCCATCCCTGACCCCCTGCTTTCCATCAGAACTGTATTCCATTCTCCCAGTTTGTCTTCAACAACAGGCACTGTTGGAGAACCTGTAAACTACAGAATGAGTAGCCAAAACTCTCAACCATTGTGAAGGTAAGGGACCAAACTCTACCTCAGCAGCTGGGCAATTTATATCCAAGTAATTCTATACTGTTGGTGTGGTGATATGTAATTACACCACTAGGTCACCAGGGGTCATCCCGGTGACCTTGTATATAAAGCAGTCCAGAGCTACAGTGGCTAGTAGCTATCATATTAGTTTATTAAATTGTACTGACAATAATCACACCAGCAGTGCTAGTATAAGACAGCTTTAATAAACTAATATGTACACTAAGAGATCTTGTCCCTCTGCAAAACAAACCTGGAAGGCTAGACTGTAGCTCTGGTCTGCTTAATATACAAGGTCACTGGGATAACCCCTGGTGACCTAGTGGTGTAATTACATACCACCACAGTTGGAGACTAACAAAATGACCCTGTTCAGTGAAAGAACAGGAGGTGAGTAGTTTGAAGATGATTTAATAAAAACCTCATGAGAGGAGGGTAGTGCTCCTACTTTGTTCAGTTTTAGGAGTTGCCAGATCTTCAGTTCCAATACATTCCCACAAGACACCATGACTCCGCTCAATTCCCATGGTCCAACTATGGGCAGATTATTTTGTAAATGGGGAGAAAAATTAAAATACTCAGATGCAAAGGGACCTAGAGTCCTCTTGCAGGATAGCCTGAAGGTAAACTTGCATGTTGTGGAGGCCAGGTCATTGGGTGTATTTAAGGCAGAGATTGATAGGTTCTTGATTAGCCAGGGCATTAAAGGTTATGGGGAGAAGGCCGGGCAGTGGGGTTGAGTGGTAAAATGGAACAGCTCATGATTAAATGGCGAGGCTAGATAGGTTGAATAATCTATTACTGCTCCTAAGTCATGGTCTTATGTTTGGCCTGGGACCAGAGTTCACTGCACGAGCCAGGGAACCTGCCGCTTGAACACACAATGTGGAGGTGCCTTCCTCTGTAATCCACTGGCCCCTTGTTTTCTGTCATTGCTACATGAATCTCTGATGGAGAACATTGACATCAGACTTGGTTGTGAAACAATCAAGTTGCAGAGTTCCCTGGAGTTGGGTTAATCAGGCGGATGAGAGTTGCCGGTGAAATTTGAGGGCATATTGTAGCACACAAGTACTTGATCCCCAAAATTACACACTGGCCTCACTCTTTCCTCTGCACAGGTTCAAAACCCAGAGGGGCATGGAGATCTGCGTGCATCCCACCCAGATGTGGATGTACAGAGCACTGGATGTGCTGAAGAAACGCTTTCATCAGGGTTAGATCAGAAGAATGCGGAGGATTGATCACAGACACCATTCATCAAGCTGGATACAGGCTGGCTGCTTCCTTGCTCTCGACTCCAATGATCCTTCCCTTGTCACTGATTCCAGGAATCAGGCCTGTGGCCCTTTCCTTGGGGAGGGGGCCACACAGCTACATTTGCCCTGTTCTTGCCCCACCAACCTCAACTCTTGTCATACCTGATCTCAGGGAAGGGGAGCAGGAGCTGAATCATGAAGAATAGAATATGAGCAGATAATAAAATTAGCTGTGCTCACCTCTATCTCTGTGTGTCTCAATCTTACATGTACACAGTCGTCACTGACCAACCCTTCCTCCCTGTCACACTGATGAAGCATGAGGTGGCAACATGCTGCTCATCCCAATCCCTTGCCCTTGACCAGGACTCTAGTCTCACACCAACCTTGTTCCCCACTGGACATCTCTAAATCCATTTTTATGCTAGTCAGGAATGTGTCCCAAACTGGCCCTTAGAATCATTGCCGTGCTTCAAACACAACGTCTCAAACATCATGAGCCTGCAGATGCAGGGGTCTAATGCCATACTCAGATGTGCTGGAGAAACTCAGCAAGAATGCAAGAATGCAAGAGCATTCATAGAAAGTAAAAAGCAGTCATTGTTTTGGGACTAAGCCATTCAGGAGTGTTGAAAATCAGGTAGACACCTGAATAAAAAGGTGGGGCGGAGGGCAGGGTGGGGGTAAGGAGGAGAGGAGGGAGGATACCTTTCAATACCTTGGATAGGGAGATGACCTATCTTGGCAAGGCAGCAGCCAGACCAATAGCAGTGTGGATTGCTCTCAGCCACAGATGTCGGGCAGAGCGATAGTCATAGGGGACTCAATAGGTAGGGGAACAGATGGGAGATTATGCAGCCACAAGAGATGCCAGAATAGTGTGTTGCCTACTGCATGATTGGGTCCAGGATGAATCTGAGTGGCTGCAGAATATTCTTGAAGGGAGTGAACAGCCAGAGATCGTGGAACATTGGTACCAATGACATAGGCAGCAATGGGGTAGAGTCCTTGTTAGGTAGGAGGCTAAAGAGCAGGACCTCCAAGGTGGCAATTTCTGGATTACTGAGGTAAGGAAGGTCAGAGCATGAAGATAAATGAGTGGCTGAGGAGACTGTGCAGGGGGCAGGGTTTCAAGTTCTTGGATCATTCTAGGGAAGGGGTGACACGAGACCTGTACAAGTGGGACAAGTTTCACCTGAACTGGAGTGGAACCAGTCTCCTGGTGGGGAGGATCACTAACTCTGTGGGGGAGGGTTAACTATGTTTTCAGGGGGATGGGAATATAAGTGAAGAGGCAACAGAAGGGCCAGATGGAGCAGCTGGAAGGGAGTTTGTGGCAGAGAGGTCAAAATTGCAGCCAGTGACTTACAATGCACAAGGACACAGTCAATAATAACAAATACAGCATTGCTGGTTTTATATTTAAATGCACGCAGCATAAGAAATAAAGGGGATGACTTTGTGGTATATCTACAGATTGGTAGGTAGGATTTTGTGGCCATCGCAGAGTCATGGCTGTCATTGGGAGCTGAATGTCCAAGGATACATTCTATCAAAAGGATAGGCAGGTAAGCAGAGGTGTGTTGTTGCTCTGTTGGTAAGATTAAATCATTAGAAAGAGGTGACATACGATCAGAAAATATTGAAATCACGATATAAGAAAGAGCAAGGGTGGGTCATGTGATGTGGGGAGAGTAGGAGGTGGAATCCTAGAGCTCCCAGGATTTTCAAGAATAAATAGGTTAAAAACCTCAAGTGAATAACCAAAATACCAAAAAATGACGTGGGAAGAAACAATCACTAAGAAAAGTAAATTCGCAAATAAAAGCACAAAAGAATTTTCATTAAAATGAGAGGCCCAGCTGGAAATGCCTCATGGCGAGGAAAATAGTGAGTCCGCTCTGAGGACCGAGGAGGGAGCTGCAGCTTCAACTGAACGACCCACACCGCAGGGAGTACAAGATTCAAATGAAGACAGCGCTGCCTCCTGGCAAGTACACAAAGAAAGCCTTTATGAAGCCCCTGGTGATGGGGAGAAGCTGGAGATCCCCTCCCACAGTAGGATCGCCAGGTCGGCACCCTCATGGTATGTGTGAGGCCTGAGACAAAGTCGGCATCTGTAACAGTCACAAAACAGCGACACTGAAGAGCAGAGGGAGCGGGCCGGCCGACAGATAAGAAGCCGCGATAAACCAGCACTGACATATCAAAGGGGTGGTTGGTACCCACTTCAGCGTACCCACTTCAGCTCCAGTGGTGGGGCGGAGCCAAGTTGCATGGTGTGGCGGGTGATACCGCTGCAAGTGGCATCGGATCGAGTGCAGCAATCGACGGGTCCAGTGACAGTGAGCACTGGCAGCAGCTGCGACGGGTCCAGGAGTCCTGAAGAGGATGAAGGCAACAGTGAAGGAAGGTTCTGTCAGGCTGGGAGACTTAAAAGAGCCCAGTTAAAACAAAACAAGCAGGAAGGCTCAGAGCCCTCATGCCCATCCACACCAATCCTTTTTCTCATGAGGACTTCATCCTCTGCTTTACCTATTTGGATGCCTGTCTAAATGACCCTTAAACACAATGACTGTCTCATTCCACCATTATCTCCCACAGCAAGTTCCAGTTAAAAAAAAAATACCCCTCAGATCCCCTTTAAATTCCTTCCTCTCATGTTAAGCTGAAGCCCTCATTTTTTTTTAAATATCCCTACGATGGGATAAAGATTTGGCCCATCTATCTATCTCATCCCCTGAAGCAAAACACTGCTACTGGAGAGGCTCAGTGCGTCGAGAACCATCAGTGAGAGAAAAGGAGACAGAACCCTTCAACAAGTCCAGAGTTCTACCACCAGATAGTATTTTGCTCCCAATTCCAGCATTCACAGTCTCATGAGTCCTAACACACTTCTCAGCCTCCTTCACTCCATGGAAAACAAGCCAAGTCTATTCAACCTCTCCCTATAACTGAATTCATCCAATCCAGGCAATATCATGGTGAATCTTTTGAGTTCTATCACCACCTCATTCCGATAGTGTGGCAACCAGACTAGACTTAATATTCCAATTGTGGTCTAAGCAAGACATAACATAGAACCAGTGAACACTATAGCCCAAGACCCCATGCCACACCCCCACCCCACCACCAATAAAGCAACAACTCCACACATTTTTGAAGGGTTGGAGGAAACTGGAGCACCCAGACAAAACCAACGCAGACACAGGGGAGTATGTACAAACTCCTTATAGACAGTGCCAGATTCAAACACGGGTTGCTGGTGCTGTAATGGCACTGTGCTAACTACTATGTTAACCTTGCTGCCAAATTTACCCTTTAAATCTTTCACCCCTAACCCATGACCTTGAGATTTTCTTACTTAACCTCAGTGGAAAAGCCTGCTTGCATTTACTCTATCTATACCCCTCATAATTTTACATACTTCTGCCAAATCTCTCCTCATTCTTCCGATACTCCAGGGAATAAAGAGCAAACATGTTTTACCTTTCCCTGTACTTCAGTGCCTTAAGGCCTAGCAACATAACATTTGAATCATCTGGTGCTGCCACTTTCAGGGAACAACAGACCAGGACCCAGAGGTTCTTCTGCTCATCAACATTCCTGGTGCCCTTCCCAGGTACAACTTCCCAAAATGAAGCACCTTACAATAGTTCTGATTAAAGTCCAGCTACCAATGATCTGCCAAACTTACCATCTGCTGTAACTTTAGACAACCCTCACACCACTATCAATTATCTTGCCACCTTAATACATTTCAAATTGCTTTTTTGAGATTGGTTTTAGCTGTGGCAAGAAAATGTTTGGAGATTACTTGAAAAAAATGAGACTAATTTAAGTATTCAGAGATGGCATTTGGAAATGAGATCTTGCATTTCATTGGAAAAAAATAACATAATTTACATAATAATTACTCCTTTTTTGCTAAAACTTAGAGGCATTATTTGGGCTACTTGGGGTTGAATTATTAAATCCTCTTCCCACACATTAGTGGTATTGCTCTGAACCATGGTAGTTAATTTATGAATTTCATGTTATGTCTTTCTTTCTTCTTTCTTTCTGGGGGTAGATTAGAAGGGGGTGGGTAGGGGTGAGTGGGTTAGGGTAGGGGGTGGGGGGTTTAAGGGGTTTTTATTTACATAAAAATTCATGCATGTATTTTGTTTTTCTGTTATATCCATTATTGTATTTTAACCCTGATTTAATAAATACAATTTTCCAAAAACACTCATCTTGCCACCAGCAATCTTATTAATCACACCTCCTTCATTCACTTCGCAGTCGTTTATATACATTACAAACAAGGGTTCCAGCACTGACCCCCATGGTACACCATTGGTCCCAGACTTGTCAATTGAAAAGCATCCTTCCACCACCACCTTCTGCATCCTTTTGGATACAGTTAGCCAGCTTACGTCAACATTCTGAAGCTCCTGAAACAGCCTAACTTTGATGATCTTGTCAAATGCTTTACTGAAATTGTTATGCACATTATGCACCACCTTGCCTTCATCAATATTCTTAATTACCTCCTCAAAAAAAAACTCCATTACTGAGGCAACATTTCCCCCACTGGTCCTGATCATCTCTTTCTCTATCCTGGTAGTATTTATAGAATATCCTGATATTCTCCTTAATCTTACTTGCCAAGCAGTTTCATAGGTGTATTTTGGCCTCAACTTAATTACTCTCCAAAACCCTCTATGTTGCTCAGGGGGGGATTCCATTATTTTCCCAGTTGCTTTGTATCCCAAATGGTTCCTTTTTTTCTGATCAAATATTCGATATCCTGTCATCCCAGATTCATTGATTTTGTCATCATTGCTTTTCACCCTCACCAGAATACGTCAGTCTGATGTCTCTCTCGATCTCTTTTAAATTACTCCATCTTGTCAAAAAGGATTGGTGTGGATGGGCATGAGGGCTCTGAGCCTTCCTGCTTGTTTTACCTGTGATGTCCTGAGCTGTGTCTACTACCTTTTGCAGCTGGTCAGCACACTTTCACCATACATCTGTGGAAATTTTGCTATGACTCTGGCATCAATGTTCTGAAACCATTAGCTTTGATCAGGCATTTACAATTCTTTCAGTCAGCACCCAAGAGATAATACAGCCCCTGTTACTGTGAATTCTTTTACTAACCTAAGATAGGGAAC
This sequence comes from Narcine bancroftii, assembly GCF_036971445.1. Taxonomy (NCBI): domain Eukaryota; kingdom Metazoa; phylum Chordata; class Chondrichthyes; order Torpediniformes; family Narcinidae; genus Narcine; species Narcine bancroftii. The sequence goes on along the minus strand of NW_027212232.1, from coordinate 11,784 downwards.
TAACATCTGGACATTCATCACACTTGTTTGCACATTATTTCATTCATACCCAGGAGATAACTAATACGAGATACAAGACAGAACATCTTGATTTACATCGAAGAGTCACATTCCTCTAAACATTTTGCATGGAGAGTGAGAATGTTGAACGGAACTGCTCGCACTAACCACCCGAGACTCTCATATTCACGAAGCAATATATTTATAGGTAAGCAGTGCTTAATGTCCACGATATGTTCTGTGAAATTGGATATTATGCGATGTGGAAGTTTGTGCGAATCCCATATTATATTCTTAGAAAAGCTATGTGGGATATGGTAGTCTACCTGTACAATTTTTATTTGTAAGTAGGGACTAGTGTGGGGACCAACATGGGGCTGTGAGCAAAGAGTTGGGCAGTGGGATCAGTGTGGGGACTGACACGGGACTCTGGGCAGAGGGATCAATGTGGGACTGACAGGGCTGTAGGGATAGAGTGGGCAGTGGGATAAGTGTGGGGACCGACACGGGGCTGTGGAGAGAGAGCGGTGCAGTGGAATCATTGTGGGTACCAACACAGGGCTTTGGGCAGTGAGCAGAGCTCTGAGATCAGTGTGGGAAATGACATGGGGCCGTGGGGAGAGAGCGGGGCAATGAAGACTGATACAGGGTTGTGGGGAGAGTGGTTATACAGTATAGGATTTTCTAAAGCTAACAATCGCTTTTTCTAAATTGCTGCGGACTTGCTCGTGGTAATTGAATAATTATGGGACCACGGACATATATGCGGTCGGACATTGCCCGAATGGATGTTAAGTGGCACATACCTGTATTTGTATATCCAGTATGAATAATTGTCCTGCATATGTATTGGTTGTCTGTATGTGTTATGTCTGATTATGTGTCTGCATGTTTTGCACTGAGGAGCAGAGAACGCTGTTTCGTCGGGTTGTACTTGTGCAATCAGATAACAATAAACTTGACATTTAGCTTGTACATTTCATTGATCTTTTTTCTTGTGATTGGTCTAATCTGAGGAGCTTAAGGCTAATGGAGATTTACAAGCAAACTGGGGTTTGCCTGATGATACACATCATGGGGTCTCTCATTTCTCTTAAAGTGCCCATGACCTGCTCTGTATTCTTTCACAAAGCAGCAAAGCACATGGAAATATTAATTAAAATTGATTAATCTACATTAGTCTACATGGCAGACCATTATTTTCACATTTAAAGGGAACATTAGGGGCATGTCTTCACACAGAGAGTGGTGAGAGTATGGAATGAGCTGTTAGCTGAAGTGGTGAAAGCAGGTTCAGTTTTGACATAAAAGAAAAATTTGAATAGGTTCATGGCTGGGAGAGGTATGGAGTGGTATTGTCTGGGTTCAGGTCAATAGGATTGGGTAGAATAATAGTTTGGCACAGACAAAATGGACTGAAAAGCATGTTTCTGTGTCGTAGTGTTCCATGGTGGTGAGGTCAAAGACGGATTCACTGACTTCATAGACGCAGGATGACTATCAGGCAGGCAGTTGATGCTGATGTTGACATTAGGGGCAGTTCTGGGCGTGAGCAGGACACTGACCAGTTATTACAGGCACGTTTCTTTTTCTTGCCATCTCCACAGCTCATGGCATGGAACGAGGCAGAGTCAGGCTTCTTCAAATCGTTCTCGTCCAACAACTCATCAGAATCTATGAGCTCCTGTGGAAGAACAGAGACGGGGATAACAGAAATCTCTCCGTGTTACTCAACAGCAATTGAACTACTTCTGCTGTCCTAGGCTGGGCAGGCCACAACAATGACTTCCATAAGGAAAAACAGAACGACTCTGAAAGGCATTCATACAGTTCCCTCCTTAATTTTACGGTAAAGTCTCTTTTTTTCATTTATTTGTCCCTGTGCTGTATTTTATAGTTGTAATAAAACAATCACATGATTAAAGTGCACATTCAGATTTTATTCAAGGTTAATTGAATATATTTTGGTTTGACCATGTAGAAATTACAGCATTTTTTTTTATACAAAGTCCTCTCATTTCAGGGGACCATAACATTTGGGACAAAGCAATGGTATGTATATTGAAGTTATGTTTCGAACTTTGTTGCACATCCCTTGCATATAATGACTCTTTGAGGTCTGTGATTCATAAACATCACCAAGTGCTGAGCATTTTCTCTGGTGATGCTCTCCCAGGCCTCTACTACAGTCGTCTTCAGCTCCTACTTGTTTCGGGGACTTTTCCCCTTAAGGTTTCTCTTCAACATATGGAAGGCATCCTCAATTAAATTTTGATCAGATGATTGGCCATTCAAGAAATTTCCAGTTTTTAGCTTTTAAAAACTCCTTTGTTACTTCAGCAGTTTGTTTGGGATCATTGATTTGCTATAGTTTAAGTGCCATCTAATGTTTGAAGCCATTTGCTCAAACTTGAGCAGATGCTTCTATACCCCTCAGAATTAATTAATCACATCAGCAATTACATCGTCAATGAAGGTACCTGTGGCAGCCATTCATGCCCAGGCCATAACTCCCCCACCACCATGTTTCACAGATGAGGTGGTCTGCTTTGGATCTTGGGCACTTCCTTTATGCTTCCACACTTTGCTCTTGCCATCACTCTGATACAGGTTAATCTTAAGACTCATCTAACCACAAGACTTTTTTCCAGAACTCTGCAGGCTCTTTTAAATACTTTTTGGCCATCTGTAATCTGGCTCTCCCGTTTCTGTGGCTTATAGTAGTTTCCATCTTTCAGTGTAGTCCCTGTATTTCTGTTCATGAAGTCTTCTGCGAACAGTACACCTGCATTGTGAAGAGTATTTCTGATCCGTCGAACAGGTGTTTGGGGACTTTTCTTCATTATGATGCGAATTCTTCTGTCACAGCAGTAGGGGGGGGGGTCTTCCTTGGCCCTTTGCGATTATTGTACTGAGCCCTTCTTAATGATGCTCTAAACAGTTGATTTGGGTAATTCTAAGGTTTGGGCGATGTCTCTTACTTTTTTATTCTTGTTTTTCAGCCTCATACTGGGTTCTTTGACTTTTATTGGCACAACTTGTGTTGAAAAATTGCAAGTACAGACTCCAAAGTTGATCAAAAGCTTAGAAGAAAGGACTATGTATATAAAGTACAGTAATGTCTACATGGCCAAACCAAAATGTATAAAAATAACCTTGAATAACATATGGAATGTGCATTTTATCACCTGTGAATTGTTTGATTTCAAATTTGAAAACTGTGGAGCACAGGGGCAAATAAAGGAAAACATGTCTTTGTCCCAAACATTATGGAGGGCAGTGTAAGCCAACCTCTGAGATTTTGAAGCCAGCTGTTGTAAACCCAGGTCCCTGATGATCAAAAAAATAGGAAACTTGCTGGATATTGATTACATTGCTGTACCTTCGACCTTGTTTTGTTAATCTTACATTTTACTTATTGATTAGGCAGCTCTCCACTGGCCACCGTGACAGAGGTGCACCAAAGAAGAGGTACAAGGACTGCCTAAAGAAGTCTCTTGGTGCCTGCCACATTGACCACCACCAGTGGGCTGATATTGCCTCAAACCGTGCATCTTGGCGCCTCACAGTTTGGCGGGCAGCAACCTCCTTTGAAGAAGACCGCAGAGCCCACCTCACTGACAAAAGGCAAAGGAGGAAAAACCCAACACCCAACCAATTTTCCCCTGCAACCGCTGCAACCGTGTCTGCCTGTCCCGCATCGGACTTGTCAGCCACAAACGAGCCTGGAGTTGACGTGGACATTTACCCCCTCCATAAATCTTCGTCCGCGAAGCCAAGCCAAAGAGGCAGCTTGGTCAGTGTAGTGGCTAGAACAACACTATTACAGTGGCAGCATCTGCGTTCAAATCCTTTGCTATCTCTGAGTAGTTTGTATGTTCTCCATGTGACTTGGGTGCTCTGGCCTCCTCCCACATTCCAATGATGGACAGTTAGTTGCTTAATTGGTCAAATGGATGTATTTGTGTGGTGCAGGCTTGTGGCCCAGAAGGGCCCATCACAATGATGCATCTTCAAATTAAAAATGTTATCTTGTTACATACCCTGTGGCTGTTCTCCCTCCCCCTTGGAAACCTACTTCCCTTAAAAGCATCCCTGAATTTTGCAAATTCAACCTTGCAGATACTCGAGATCCCTGGACACTGAGATAGTGATGTCAATGAGCTGCAGCTCCCAGCTATGATAAGTCCCGCAGAAAGTAGTGAGGGCAACACATGATTGATAACTTTGGAAATTCCTGAGGGTGCTGAGGCTCCCTCAGGAACAGCTCCCCAAGGGCCTCAGGTGCCAAAGGCTTCCTGATCGTGTTGGTTGTTTGGATCTGGAGCTCAGGTTGCCAATGAATTGAATAGGGGTCTGTGCCATTGCAAAGGCTGAGGGAACGCTGGAGGTGAATCCACCATCACTTGGTGTCTCTGAAGGGAACCTCTTTTGCATCTGGGTCTTAAATTTAAATTTTGGACATATACTACGGTAACAGGCCATTTTGGCCCACATGTCCATACCGCCCAATTTACATCCGATTAACCTACACCCCCAGAACATTTTGAAGGGTGAGATGAAACTGGATCCCCTGGAGAAAACCCATGCAGACACATGGAGAACGTACAAAGTCCTTACAGACTGCACAGGACTTGAATCCCAGTCTGGTTCCAATCACTGGTGCTATAAAGGAGTTGAACTAACCATTAAGTCTTAAAGTAAGGGGTGCCGGACAATATTAATGGTGACACTTTGCTTGCCTTATGGGGAGGGAGGGAACTGGTGGGGAAGAGCAGTGGGAAGAGGTGGCCGGGAGAGGCAGCAGGGAAGGGGAGAGGCAGTGGGGAAGGGGAGAGGGGCGGAAGGGATGGCGGGAACTCACCACATCCTCATCATTCATATCCATCGCTGACAAGATCCAAACCTTTGCTGCAGTGGGATCTAATTGTGGGTTTTCTGCAACACCAAATTCCATCTGTCTGAGCTCCTGACAGTATGTATACAGATGTGTATCCATTGATCAGCGAATATTTCCACTTGTCATCTTCAAATTGTGGCAGCTTTCTGCAAAGTGTCCTCTTGTTGAATGGAGTTATTTCAATTTATAATTGCAAAACACAAACATGCTATAGTAACACAGCAGCCATTGGAAGTGAAAGGGCCTTTCATAAAGTTATGAGCAAACTCAGGAAGGCATTGGAATAAAAGGTGAGAGGAGAGGAGAGGGAGACCAAGGCAGAGGGAGACCGAGGCAGAGGGAGAAGTACAGGTGACAAGTAGATACAGGTGAGAGGGTTGAGGAAAAAGGCTGAGGTGATGAGGAGAGGGAAGGAAAGGGCATGAGGAGCTGGAAGGATCCAGAAAGATAGAGACTCAGGAGATTTATTTTAAAGAAATTGGAGGTCTATGTTTAAGCCGTCTGGTTGGAGAGTGTCCAGACAGATGCTGTTCCTCCAACTTATGGGAGCCTTAGTTGGCAGTGCAAGAGGCCATGGACTGACATATCAGTGTGGCAATGGGATGTGGAATCGAAGTAGTTAGCCACTGGATGATCCTTGCAGTTGCAGAGGACAAAGCATAGGTACTCAGCATATTGACTTCCCAGTCTGTGACCAGTCTCCCCTATATAGAGGAGGCCACATTGGGAACACTGGATATAATAAATGACCCCTGCGGATGTACATTTACACTGCAGAATATACTGTGACAGTCTCTTGTTCTGCAGTTTCAGACCACAGACTCAGCTGACATGGTTGGCTGCAGTCAATCAGCAAACCAATAAATTCTCCCTTGCCTGAGGTTAATGTTGTAGCTTACTCCAGAGTTAATGATGCAGCTAATTCCTCAGAGGTACACTCTCCCCTACCCTGTATCTATTGTGTCACATTGGAATTGGAGTGAGTAAACTTGTGGCCAAGTTCCACACAGGCACATTCTGGTGTGACAGATTATGCTGTATTTTATATTGAATATAGATATGTTTTACAGGAGATAAATTGTGGCAGGCTTTTTTAAGTGTAGGTCACATACAAACACTTCAAAACAGATCTCATTTAAAAGACTGGAGTCCTGCTCAAGCTAGACAGGCCTGGCTCCAAATGCCTTTGTATAAACTTTGAAGAGTGCCTATAGGGACTTCACTAATGGATTGTTGTTTTGAAAAGCAACAGATGAAAGAACTCATAGGATTAGGTCCTGAGCCACAGGCTGTCTGAGTCAAACACCCCCGGAACATTTTGAAGGGTGGGAGGAAACTGGATCCCCTTTAGAAAACCCATGCAGACACATGGAGAACATACAAAGTCCTTACAAACAGCATAGGACTCAAACCGTAAATGTCTTTTTCTTTGGGAGTGAGAGACAGAGAATTCAGTTCTACAGTTCTACACAGCAGCAGCAGCTGGGATTGGAACAGGATGCTGGAAAGCTGGTGGAAAAATCCATTTTGGAAGACAGGTTGTGAGTTCTTAAGTTCAGCCTGGTCAAAGCCCTTGTGGTCCATACAAGAGGAGAGGACTGGCTGCCTAATGTTTCACTTGAAATAAGGGAAACAAAAAGGAACTCTGTGGTGACCTGAAAGTAAGTGGAAAACCCTGATGGGGCAAGTTTCTTCGGAAAGACACTGGAGTGGCTGATTAGAAGGAATCAGTTTATGTCCAGTGAACAACAAATCTCTCTTTGAAAACCAACAAGAACCTTCCTGAGTGGTAACCATTTACCTTTCAAGCACCAAAACCTGGTGAACTTTATAAATGTTAAATTCTGTGCACAGTATAAGAATTGCCTGCAACTAGTGAACTTGGAGGAATGAGAAGCGAGATTGGACTGTGAATCAAAGAACTTTTCTAAACTTACACACATATTACATACATGTGCACTTAGAATTAGAAGGGGGTTAAGTAAGTTAGAGTTTGATCCTGTTTTCATGTTTAAAGATAATTAAAAGCAACTTTTAAGTAACAATTTGTCTTGGTGAACTTCTGTTGCTGCTGGGTTTTGGGGTCCTCTGGGCTTGTAACCTTGGCCACATCAACCACAAGCAGAGTGCTCTGCACAGCTACTTTAGTTCTTTGACCTGACATTGGTTTTGTGCCAACACTTGTGCAAGCTCATTGTCTTTTTCCATATGCCACAGACTGGATCTACTGGCAAGGAGACTGATGCCTGAATCAATAAGATAGCAACTGAAGGGGAAGCTCCCACCTTTTCTCAGTTACAGTCACAATTAAGCATGCATGCTCACTAACTTCATTACATGGGTGAGAAGAAGTAAACCATATTGACACTGACAGATCCCACTGGCACTGGGGTCAGGTCGACTGCTGCACAAGCTGAGGATCAGTCTGGCATCAGAATTGTAACTGGATCTTTTGCCATCACTACTACTGATGGCTATAAATCAAAAACTCGACTCAAGGGCAATGCATAAATGTGCTGGAAAATCTCAGTGAGTCATGCAGCATCCATAGGAAGTAAAAGGTAAACAAAAATGGCTGTTTGGATAAAACCATTGGCTTGTAGGAAGAGATCAGAGAGTAGTGGTGGAAGTATTCTGCCTGGAGGCTGGTGACTAGTGGAGTCCTGCAGGGATCCATTCTGGGACTCCTGTTCTTAGTGATTTTTATAAAATGACCTGGATGAAGAGGTGAGAGGATGGGTCAGTACGTTTGTGGATGACATGGAGGTTGGAAGAGTTGTGGATGGAGCTGAAGGTTGTCGAAAGTTACGGGGACACAGACAGGATGCAGAATTGGGCAAAAAAATGGCAGATGGATTTTAAACCGGATAAGTGTGAGGTGATGCATTTTGGAAGGACTAACCAAAAGGCTGAGTACAGGGTTAATGGTTGGTTACTTTAAAGTGTGGATGAACTGAGGGAGCTTGTGCTGGGATTCATTAATGGGGGGGATTGAGTTCAGGAGTAGAGAAGTCACGTTACAACTCTCTCTGGTAAGGCAATATTTTGAGTATTATGTTCAGTTCTAGTCACATCATCATACGAAGGATGTGGAAGCTATGGAGAGGATGCGAAGGACGTTGCCAGGATTGGGAAACAAGTCTTAATGGGCAAGGTTAGCATAGCTGAGACTTTTCTTTTTGGAGTGTAGAAGGATGAGAGGAGACTTGATAGAGGTCAACAAGATTATGAGTGGCATAGATAAAGGTGGACAGCCAGCACTTGTTTCCTGTGGCAGGATCAGCAAATACCAGAGGACAGATGTACACAGAGAAGGGAGGGAGGTTTAGGGAAGACATCAGGGGTAAGTTTATTTTACACAGAAATAGTTGTGACTGCCTGGAATGCCTTGACGGGGATGGTGGTGGAGGTTGAAACATTGGGGGCATTTAAGAGACTCTTAGTCACATGGATGAAAGGAAAATAGAGGGTTATGGGGTAGGGAGGGTTTAGTACTTTTTTTAAGGAATATGATGGGTCGAGCACTACATTCAAAGGATCAAGGAGGTCCTGAGAAGATGGGAAGGGTAGCGAGAACTGAGAAGCTGAGGGATGATGGAGAAGAGGGAGCGGAAGGGGGCTGGAAGTCATGTAGAAGTGGAGAAGCAGAGACAGGAAGAGCGAGAAGAGAGAGGAAGAGGAAGGGGAGGTAGGAGGAAGGAGGAGAGGAGAGACGGGAAGGGGTGTGAGGAAAGGAGAGAGAAGGGAAGGGAGGTGGAGGAAAGGAAGAGGCAGAGGAGGGAAGAGGGAAGGCTGAGGATAAGAGCAGAAGGAGTATGGGAGGAGGCAGGAGGGAAAGGGGAGGTGGAGGAAAGGGGAGAGTGGAAGGAGGAGGTAGGAGGAAGGGAGGTGGAGGAAAGGGAGTGAGAGGAAGGGGTGGGGAGGGGTGAAGTGGTTGAGGAGGAGTTGAGGGGAGGTTGGAGGAAGGAGGGATGGTGGGGAATGGATGGAAGGTGGAGGAAGGTTGGGTTGATGTGGAGGGAAGGGGAGGTGGAGGAGAGGGGAGGGAATGGGAGGTGGAGGAGGAGAGGGGTGGGAAGGGGAGGTGGAGGAGAGGAGAGAGGGGAGGGAAGGGGAGGTGGAGGAAAGGAGGCTGAGGGAAGGGAAGGTGAACTGGAGGAAAGGAGGCAGAGGGGAGGGAAGGGGAGGTGGAGGAGAGGAGAGGGAAGGGAAAGGGAGGTGGAGGAAAGGAGACAGAGGGGAGAGAAGGGGAGGTGGAGGAGAGGAGAGAGGGAAGGGAAGGGGAGGTGGAGGAAATGAGAGAGGGGAGGGAAGAGGAACTGGAGGAAAGGAGATAGAGGGGAGGGGAGGGAAGGGAAGGTGGAGGAAATGAAGGGGGAGGGAAGGGAAGATGGAGGAGAGGGAAGGGGAGATGGAGGAAAGGAAAGAGGGAAGGGAAGGGGAAGTAGAAGAGATGAAAAAGGGGAGGGAAGGGAAGGGAAGCTGAAGAGACAGAGGGAAGGGGCGAGAAGGGGAGCTGGAGGAAAGGAGACAGAGGGAAGGGAAGCTGGAGAAGAGACAGGGAAAGGATGGGAAGCTGGATGAGGAGATAGAGGGAAAGGGTGGGAAAATGGAGGAGAGGAGACAAAGGAAGGAGACAGGGGAAGGAGTGGGGAGCAGGAAGAAAATAGTCAAAGGGAAGGGAAGGGGAGGAGGAAGAAAGGAGACAAAGGGAAGGGAAGGGGGCTGGAAGAAAGGAGAAAAAGGGAAGGGAAGGGGGCTGGAGGAAAGAAGACAGAGGGAAGGGGAAAGAGAGATGCAAGGAACAGACACCTTGTTTACTGAGAGCTACGTTTGGGATCAAACCTGCATCGTACCAGTCCTGTCTGTGTTTCAAGTGTGGCATCTGACTGATACTATGCATGAACAAGCCGAGTTCATGCATATCAGTCAATGTAGTGTAATGGATAAATATTGGGAGGAATTTGGTGAGATTAGTGGGTTACATACATACACACATTTTAAAACAGATCTTATTTGAAATATTGAAGAACTCATATTCAGTAACATTGCAGGATCTATGGAGAATGCTATGCACATTCCACAAATAGGTGCCAATTTAAATGACATCATGAAATTAATAGATCATTGTTTGGAGGAGACAAACTGGCTGTTTAAAAGTACCTACAGTGTGCTCACAGAAAGGTCATTCCTGGGTTTTGTTTATCTAAGACAACAGATAGGAGCAGAAGGATAACTCCTGTGGTTTGCTGAAGATGGGGGGTTTTGAAAGTGAGAGAGTCACATGGCTTTCTGGCAGTTGGAGAGAGAGAAAGAGAAGACAAATTCAACAAGCTCTCTCAGCCAGTGAGTGTGACACTGAAAAGAGCTAAGAGTGCAAACCAGGAAGCTTGTTGAAACAGAAAGCTCCAGAGTGGCAGATGGCTGGAAGTGCTATCTGTCTGATGTTTCTCTTGGAATAAGTGAAACAGAAAGGAACTCTGTGATAGCCTGAAAGAAAGAGGTATCATGTGGAGAACCCTGATGGGCCAAGTTTCATCAGCAAGACATTGAGGTGACTAATGGTGGTACCTCAGCTGTGGAAATCCTGGAACAACAATCTCTATGCAAACCCAACATTGAGCGGTAAACATTGACCTTTCGAGCACCAAAGCCTAGTGAACTTTTTAATTCTGTGCACAGTATAAGAATTGCCTGTATCCAGAGAACTTGGAAGAAGGAGAAGTGAGATTGAACTGTGAACCAAAGAACTTTTCTTAAATTTACACCCACATTACATACACTTGTGCTTAGAATAAGAAGGGGGTTAATTTGGGTTAGTTAAGTATAAGAGACAAGTTAAAGTTTGATTCTGTTTTCATGTTTAAAGTTGATTAAAAACAACTTTTGTTTTAAAAACCACTTGTCTTGGTGAATGTCTATTGCTGCTGGGTTTTGGGGTCATTTGGGCTCGTAACAGTAGCCACACTTGAAACTCTGCAAGACTGTTCAGACGCCACAAAAGTACTATTGCATTCACTCTTTTTTTGCATGAAAATACATTTATTACCTTTTTTTTAATTCTTTTTAATTTAATTAATTTTAATTCATCTTTTTAATTCATTTAAAGTAAAATATTTCAGTTGCTTTTCAATCGTTTTTGGAGGATTTTTTTAAACCAAGTTTGGCTGCAGTAAGAAAGAATTTTGGGGAAATCTATACATTATACAATATATGTGCCATAAACATATCATTTACCTGCAAAATGACCCTTCCCTTTGAACTACACATGTAGGGTGCGATTTCTTGGCAAACATAACATAACAATTTACAGCACGGAAACAGGCCATTAGGCCCTTCTAGTCCGCATCGAACCAAACACCCCTTTCTAGTCCCACCTCCCTGCACAATGCCCATAACCCTCCATCTTCTTCTCATCCATATACCTGTCCAACCTTTTCTTAAATAATACAATTGATTCCGCCGCCACTATTTCTCCCGGAAGCTCATTCCACACGTCTACCACTCTCTGAGTAAAGAAGTTCCCCCTCATGTTACCTCTAAACCTCTGCCCTTTAATTCTTAACTCATGTCCTCTTGTTTTAATCTTTCCTCCTCTTAACAGAAATAGTCTATCCACATCCACTCTGTCTATCCCTTTCATAATCTTAAATACTTCTATCAAATCCCCTCTCAACCTTCTACGCTCCAAAGAATAAAGACCTAATCTGTCCAATCTCTCCCTATACTCTAGATGCTTAAACCCAGGTAACATTCTGGTAAACCTTCTCTGCACTCTCTCCACTCTGTTTATATCCTTCCTATAATTAGGCGACCAGAACTGCACACAGAACTCCAAATTAGGCCGCACCAACGTCTTATACAGTCTCAACATCACCTCCCAA
>NW_027212231.1:0-30048 GCF_036971445.1 Narcine bancroftii | reverse complement strand
TGGCTCTCAGCTGGTTTCCCTGCTGTCAAATATCACCGCCACAAATTCCACTATCCCCACCCATCCAGCTCCCAAAACAAGGGGAGAGAGGGAAAGGGGGTGGTGGAGGGGAAAGGGGAAGTGGGAGATGAGGGGGAGAGGGAATGGGGGGGAGAGAGAGAGAGAGGGGGGGGAATGAGGAGAGAGAAGGGGAATGGGGGGTAGAGAAGGAAGAAAAGTGTCCTCACTCCCTGGACCCAGGTCCCACCTTGTTCCCACTCCCCAATCTCACAACGGGTGAGTCTGTTCTTCCACCGCCCTTTATCCCCTCCCACCTCACCTACAGAAGGGTCTTGACAGGGGTGCGGGTCTTGTCAAGGTGAGGGGACCTGACAGGGGGAGAGGGTTGCTGATTGGAGAAGGAGTTGGGCGAGGGAGGTGTCTCAGTAGAAGTCCCTGGATGAGGTGGTAGGAACTGTTCCCCCACTCCAGTGATGGGGCACAGGTAGGCATTACAGGGAAGTGGGGGGGCGGGGGGAACTTAGGAGTCCACAAGGAGGAAGGGGAACGGACGGGGTCCACGGGGAGGAGGGGGAACGGATGGGGTGTACGGAGGGTAAAAACGGGTGAAGTGCAGGGGGAACAGACAGGGTCCACCGAGTGCAAGGGGAGGCGTAGTTTATGCTGAGGGGCGAATGGACCGAGTCCACGAGGAGTTCGGGCGGGCGACGTACGTTTTCAGCATGGCTTTGAGTGCCTCCTTCCTCTGCCGATCGACGAACTTTTCGATGAGGTAGCCGGACATGCGGGGTGCCACACGGTAGAGACGGAAAAAGCGGTGGTAATTGCATAGGGCCCAGGCTGCCCGCAGACCCAGGGCGTGGGACACGCACACATCCTCCTTCAGCTCCCGGCTCAGGAAGGCCAGCTCCGTGGTGATGTCTGTCGGGAGACAGGAGTTAGAGGAGCAGGGAGGGAGAGGGGGGGGGGATGGCGGGAGTGTGAAGTCGGAGACCGAGGGGGTGGCAGGGATGCACCAATTGGTGTGTGTGTGCGTGTGCGCGCGCGTGCGAAGTGAAGAGTGTGAACCCGTTTGAAGAGATCCACCCCTCGTCCCCTACCTCCGGAGTTCTGGGTGAAGATGTAGTAGAGGATGCGATAGGCAGTGAACTCGCCCACGTTTCCTGGCAGGTTCTCGGCGTACAGTGACTTCAACTGAGCCTGGCACTGATTAAACTCCTCATGGTCGCCCTGTTGTAGGGAGGTGGTGTGGAGATAGACGGGGGTGAGGGAGGGGAAAGAGACAGAGTGTCAGGCAACATCTCGATATCTTGCCAGGGTATCTTAACACTCTTCCCTCTCCTTCCCGGGATCAACCCTGTTACACCTTATTCAGTTCCCCCATATCTCACAGCCCCAATCCCAGACCTCCCCAGACCCTTTGGATGCAACATCCCTGCTCTCCACATCCCCATGCCACGTACCCTCACTCCTCCCCCATGTCCCATCCTTCCCCGACGACACCCCACCTTCTCCAGCGCAATCCGGGCGTGCGTCTCGTAAACCTCCACCGTGAACTCCGTCCGGATCCCCTGTACCTGAGGTGGGGGGAGAGAGTTCAGTCAGGGGTCAGAAGGAGAGGGGGGTGAGGGGTGCAGACTGAGAATGGAGGGATGAGGTGGGTCAGTCTGGGATCAACACCTTGTGTTCCGCCCAGGTCTCTCCAAACCATCGCCATTAACGTCAACTTCCCCAGTTCCTGATAAATATCCCACCCCGATTCTCTGTCCTCCCCAAACCCCCATCCCTCTCTCCGTTCCTCCAGCTTCCCAACCCCTTCCCCATCAGAAAGCAGTCCTCCTCCCCATCCCCCTCCTCTAACCCTCCACTCCCCCCCTCACCTCTCCCTTGCTCTCCCCTAAGCCTGTCCCTCCATCCATCCCTCCTCTCCACGTTCCCTCCTCTCCCCATCCCTTCCTCCTGTTCCTCTACCTCTTCCATGCCCTCATTCTCCTCTCAGCCCCTCCCTCCTGTCCACCCCTCCCTCCCCCATCCACTTCTAATCCCTCCCTCCCTGTCCCTCTACCCTCTCCCACACCCCCAACCTCCCTCTCCTCACCGTCAGGTCCTGCCGGATGGCTTTGAGTTGCTCACAGGCGAATGCGTAATCCTGGTTCGCCGTCCAATGGGTCTTCACCATGGCTAGAGATTTTCTCAGCACCTGGGGGGTGGGGGAAGAGGGTCAGTGGTCCATGCGAACTCCACCTCCCACCCGGGTCAGTGATTGCCCTCCCCCTGCTTGCAGTGTAGACCCTCACCGGGGAGAGGGAACAGGGTGAAGTGGAACTTTGCGGGAGTTTCCTGGAGGGGAGACCACCCAGTTAGATTTGCCCACCATACTCACTGGCACGGGCCTGACAGTGGATGGGTCCGGTGCACAGGTTAGCCGCAGGTAGCGCTTGGTGACCTCCTGGCAGGTGCCAACAGTCTGGATCCGCTCCCAGTCCAGGGGCTCAGAGCCCGCCCCGGTTCCGGCCTCCACGGCCCCCAGCCGCTTGGGCGCTGCATGCTGGAAGCGAGCCGCCCTCCTCTGCTTCTTGTACTCCTTCTCCGGGTCGTCTGGTGGCGAGAGCTGGCCCTGGCGGCGAGTGCGGCGGCCTTTCCTGCCGCCCAGTGTTCCCTCAAAGTCCCTGGGGACGGAGAGGCAGAAGTCAGAGGATGGAGGGAGAGTTCCTGAGGGAGGGGGGGCCAGAGAGAGAGGTGATCTCTCCCCCTCCTTTCCCATTGCTCCCCCCTCTCTCTCTTCACATAGATACGAGTCTGGGCTGCCCAGTTAACCGACATCCCCGGTACAAACTCATGGACCAAAATGCCATGTTACTCTGCTGTGTCTAACTAATTAAAAGATTGCCCACCCCTGACAGAACATAGAACACAACAGCACACTACAGGCCCTTCGGCCCTCGATTTTGTGCTGACCCACATATTCAAGGTTAAAAAAATCAGAAAAGGCAGAAGTCTCAGAATTCCAACAATGGGGGAGGAAGCCAGACCAACAAAAGGGGGTTAATTGGATACGTTGTTTGTCTTTTCTTAATAAATCCAGTTTCGTCAAGTTTTACTATTTTTGGTACACAGACAGCCAATCTGTTTGCTCATAGTTTTGCTATTATCTGATTCCACCTGCATTGAATTCGCCCATCGTTATTGAATGAAGATCTACCGGGACCAATGCCTGAAGAGGGCGCACAAAATCAGTGAACCAGTGCGGACTCGAAAGGCCAACATGGCCTGTTTCTGCTCCGTAAATGGTTATATGGTTATATGATAAAGGACGAGATGAGAATTTATCATGTCTGTGCGAAAGGAGATAGGGAAAGGAGAGAGGACAGAAGCAGGGGTGGGGAGGTCGACGAAAGCCAGAGATGTTGATGTTAATGCTATCTGGTTAGAGGGTCCCCGGTCGGAAGATTGAGATGTTGTTCCTCCAATTTACAGGTGACTTCAGCCTGGCAGAGCATGAAACCGTGGACGTACAGATCGGCAAGGGAATGGGACAGGGAATTGAAATGGGCGGCCACTGGGAGATCCACGCTATTGCAGCGGACAGAGTTGCGCCGCTCGACAAAGCGATCTCCCAGTCTGTGTCCAGCCTCTCCGGTGTAGAGGAGACCACAGTGGGAGCACCAGGCACAGTCGATGACCCCTGCAGATTCACAAGGGAAGTGTTGCCTCATCTGAAAGGACTGTTTGGGGTCCCAAGTGGTGGTGAGGGAGGAGGTGTGGGTGCAAGTGGAGCATCTCCTGGAATCACAGGGGTAGGTCCAAAGGGGATGACTGGTGGGGAGGGAGGAGTGGACAAGGGAGTCATGGAGGGAACAGTCCCTGTAGAAGGAGGAGAGGGGAAGATGTGTCTAGTGGTGGGATCACGTAGTAGGTGGCAAAAATGGTGGAGGATGTGTTGGATGCTGGTGGGGTGGTCGGTGAGAACAAGAGGAATCCTGACCGTGTTGTGTGTGGGGGCCAGGGCAGATGTATGGGTAATGGAGGATATGCGGGTGAGTGCTGAGTTGATGGTGGTGGAGGGAAAGCCACATTGTTTGAAGGAGGACGACATCTTGATGATCCAGCCTGGAAGTCCTCATCCTGGGTGCAGATGTGACAGAGGAATTGAGAAAATGTAATGCAATCCTTACGGGGAAGGATGAGAAGAGGTACAGTCGAGGTAACTGAGGGAGGTGGTGGATTTACAGAAGATGTCTGTTGAGAGCTTGTCTCCTGAGATGGGGACAGAGAGGGGAATGTGTTGCTAGATGTGGACCAAGTTAATTTTAGGCTGGGGTGGGAGTTGGCGGCAAAGTGGATGAAGTCAACGAGCTCATCATGGGTACATGAGGCAGCACTAAAGTGGTCATCGATGTAGCGGAATAAGAGTTGAGGGGCCTTGCCTGTGTTGGCTTGCAGCATGGATTGCTTCAGGTGCTATGGGCACTCATGGCTTTCCCTTTAACTTGGAGAAAGTGGGACGAGCCGGTTAATGCCTTAGGTGCGCTATGGTTAGTAAGGTTAAGGAAAATAAACTGCTTTAAACAGATGTCCTCTGGTGCTTGCCACAGTCACCCTGGAAAAAGGTGCTGGCTGTCCACTTTATCTAAGCCAGTGGGTCTCAACTCACAGACCACTTTAAGTAATCCCTGTGCCATCTGTGATTAGTAAGGGATTGCTTAAGGAGGTCTGTGGGTGGAAAGAAAAAGTTTGAAAACCGCCGTTTTAATCATCCCTCATTGATTCATGATGTGCCCGGTTCCAAAGGAAATGGGCCAATGACCATTTTTCTCAAGCCAAATATTTCAGTCACAATTGGGTCTTGAGCAGCGATCCTCAGAAAAGCTCTCCCCCCCACCCCCCACAAGCTCCGTTAACCTATCTTTCTTTATCACTATTTTTATTAACATTGAAATTTCACATCCAAAAGGACAAAGTTCATCCATCCAGCTATCAATGAGGTAAAAGGACAAAGTCCGTCTGTCCAGCTATCAATAAGGTAAAAGGACAAAGTCCGTCCGTCCTGGTATCAATGAGGTAAAAGGACAAAGTCCATCCGTCCTGGTATCAATGAGGTAAAAGGACAAAGTCCGTCTGTCCTGGTATCAATGAGGTAAAAGGACAAAGTCCGTCCGTCCTGGTATCAATGAGGTAAAAGGACAAAATCCGTCTGTCCAGCTATCAATGAGGTAAAAGGACAAAGTCCGTCCGTCCTGGTATCAATGAGGTAAAAGGACAAAGTCCGACAATCCAGCTATCAATGAGGTAAAAGGAGGAGGAGTCACGTGATGGAGTAATGGCCGGTAGGGGATCTCCAGCCCTCTCCAGAAAAGTTAAAAAAAGATAGAGAAACATAAAAACAAAAACCAAAACACAAACATAAAAACCAAAACAAAGTGAAAGTAAAAGTGTGGAGAAAATGGCAGCGAAGAAAGAAAAAACAAAAACAACAGGAAGAAGAAGGAAGGACGTCAGAAGAAGAAGGTGAAGGCCTTACCAGTACGAGGAGGACCGCCGTGGAGAGAGAATCCCGCTCCATGAGGTCAGTCGAAACCCTGAACTTGGGACTACAAAAATGGCTCACGGAGCCAAACAAAAGTGCGCAACCGCGCATGCGCAACGATTCGCGCATGCGTGATGCGCAAGGCAAAAATAACACTGACGGGAGGGGGGACCAGCTGAGGAGTCGATCTCCACAGCTGAAACAGAGAACTACAACACAACAGCAAGAGGAAAACATAGAAAATAACGAGAACAAGAAATCGAATAAAAATAAGAAATCAAAGAAACAACAGATGACCAGCCCAGAGGAAGAAGACCAACACCAAGACACTTCTAATAAAAATAAGAAGACCAAAAATACCCAACAAAATAAAACAAACAACCCAACAAGAAAACCAGAAGAGACAGAGGTAAAGGACACAGATCCTGGAGTGGACTCAGAAGAAGAGGAGGAGAACACAGAGAAATTGAAGATGAAGGGAAGGGCAAGTACATGGATATATTTTTTTTTTAAAGAATATATGGAAACAGTAAAAGAATGGCAGTCACAAAAATTCAGTGAAATAAAAAGAATAAAATGTACAGAAGAAAAAATGAATAGATTAGAGATGATCATGAGAGAGATAGGAAAAAGAGTAGACAAGGTGGAAGAACGAGAAACAGCCGTAGAAATGGAAGTAGATGACTTAAAAAAGAAATTAGAAGAATCTGATAAAAAAGTTAAAGAGGCACAAGAGATGTTAGCTCAGAAGATAGATATAATGGAAAATTATAGTAGAAGAAACAATATAAAGATAGTGGGGCTTAAGGAAAATGATGAAGGCAAAAATATGAAAGAATTTATAAAAGAATGGATCCCTAGGGTCCTAGGAAGACCAGAATTACAGGAAGAAATGGAAATAGAAAGGCATACAGAACATTAGCCCCTAAACCACAACCACAACAAAAACCAAGATCCATTCTAGTAAAATTCCTAAGATATACAACAAGAGAAAATATATTGGAGAAGGCAATGAAAAAATTAAGAGAAGACAAAAAAACCACTGGAATACAAGGGTCAAAAAATTTTTTTCTATCCAGATATAAGTTTTGATCTTTTCTGGGGGGGGCTGGGTGGGGGGAAAAGAGCGGTCACTGCAAAATCAGTTGACGCTTGCGAGTGGATTCGCAAATCCAAATGGAGAGGGGAGATGTGGTTGTCCGACAAGGGATAAAGGGCAACTCAGGAGGGGAAGGGGAGATTGGGAATAAAGAAGATAGAAATAGGAGAATAAGGAAAATGTTGGATGTTGTAGGAATGTTGTCTGGTAAAGAGTTGAAAATAAGAAAACAGAAATGGAAAAGGAGGAAAGGTAATGATGGAAAAACGGAAAGAGAAGATAAACAAAATATAAAATGGCTACGCTGAACTATATGACTCTAAATATTAATGGAATACATAACCAAATTAAAAGGAAGAAACTACTAAATTTACTGAAAAAGGAAAAAATAGATATAGCATTTGTCCAAGAAACACATTTAACTGAATTGGAGCACAAGAAATTAAAGAGAGATTGGGTAGGACATGTAACAGCAGCATCGTATAATTCAAAAGCAAGAGGAGTGGCTATATTAATTAGCAAAAATGTGCCATTTAAAATAGAAGAGGAAATAATAGATCCAGCAGGGAGATATGTTATGATAAAATGTCAGATATATTCAGAGCTTTGGAATCTACTTAATATATATTCACCTAACGAAGAAGATCAAAAGTTTATGCAAGATATCTTTTTGACGGTAGCTAATACGCAAGGGAACATACTAATAGGAGGGGATTTCAATCTGAATTTGGATCCAAATATGGATAAAACGGGGAAAAAAATTAACAGGAAGAACAAAGTAACCAAATTTATAATTAAATCAATGCAAGAAATGAAACTTGTGGACATATGGAGGAAACAAAACCCAAAAGAAAAGGAATACTCATACTACTCGACTAGACATAAAACATACTCAAGGATAGACCTATTCCTGTTATCAGCCCACATACAAGGGAGAGTTAGGAAAACGGAATATAAAGCTAGACTATTATCGGACCACTCACCCCTGTTATTGGCAATAGAGCTAGAAGACATCCCTCCAAGAATGTATAGATGGAGATTAAACCCCATGCTACTTAAAAGACAGGATTTTAGAGAATTTATTGAAAAACAATTAAAAATGTACTTTGAAGTAAATACGGAATCAGTGGAAGATAAGTTTATACTATGGGACGCAATGAAAGCATTCATTAGAGGGCAAATAATAAGTTATGCAACCAAGATGAAGAAGGACTATAATCAGGAAACAGAGCAGTTGGAAAGGGAAATAATAAACATAGAAAAAAAATTAGCAATAAAGGAAGATACAACCAAAAGAAGAGAATTGGCGGATAAAAAAATAAAATATGAAACATTACAAACATTTAAGGTGGAGAAGAATATAATGAAGACAAAACAGAAATATTATGAACTAGGGGAAAAAACACACAAAATCCTAGCATGGCAGCTTAAGACAGAGCAAACTAAGAAAATGGTATTGGCAACAAGGAAAAAAGACAAACAAATTACATATAATCCAAAAGAAATTAAGGAAAACTTCAGAGAATTCTATGAACAATTATACCGAACCGAAAACGAAGGGAAAGAAGGGAAAATAGATGAATTTTTGACTAAAATTGAACTACCAAAACTACAAATAGAGGAACAAAATAAATTAACAGAACCATTTGGAACAGTAGAAATACAAGAGATAATAAAAAATTTACCAAATAATAAGACACCAGGAGAGGATGGACTCCCAATAGAATTCTACAAAACATTTAAAGACCTAATAATACCGCCCCTCCTGGATGTAATCAACCAGATTGATGAGACACAAAACTTACCAGATTCATGTAAAACAGCAATAATTACAGTGATACTAAAACAAGGGAAAGATCCACTCTCACCAGCGTCATATAGACCAATATCTCTGCTAAACACAGATTATAAGATAATAGCTAAACTATTAGCGAACAGATTAGCAGAACAGGTACCGAAAATGGTAAATTTAGACCAAACTGGATTTATCAAAAAAAGACGCACAACAGACAATATTTGTAAATTTATTAACTTAATTCATGCAGTAGAAGGAAATAAAGCACCGGCAGTAGCAGTTGCTTTAGACGCAGAGAAGGCCTTCGACAGAGTAGAATGGAATTACTTGTTCAAAGTATTGCAAAAATTCAGTTTACCGGAGAAGTATATTAATTGGATTAAAGCATTATATAAGGGACCGTTAGCGAAAGTGACAGTAAATGGACATGTATCAAAGCAATTTAACTTAAGCAGGTCAACGCGGCAGGGATGCCCACTATCACCATTATTGTTTGCGCTAGCTATAGAACCACTAGCAGAATCGATAAGAAGAGATAATAATATAAAAGGAATAAAAATAAAAGACAGGGAATATAAAATCAGTCTGTTTGCGGATGATGTGATAGTGTACTTAACAGAACCAGAACTATCAATAAAAGAACTATATAAGAAATTGAAGGAATATGGAGAAGTGTCGGGATACAAGATAAACGTAAATAAAAGTGAAGCAATGCCTATGAATAACGCGGATTTCTCAAAATTTAAGGAGGAATCCCCATTCAGATGGCAAACGCAGGCAATAAGATACCTAGGTGTGCAAATAAACAAAAATCTAGGCCAATTATATAAACTCAATTACAATCCACTAATGAAAAAATTACAGGACGATTTAGAGCATTGGAAAGAGCTACCACTAACACTGATAGGAAGGATAAACTGTATTAAAATGAACATTTTTCCAAGGATACTATACTTATTTCAGGCATTGCCAATACAACTGACAGAAAAATTCTTCAAAGAGTTAAAGAAAATAATAAGGAGATTTTTATGGAGAGGGGGGAAACCGAGGATAGCACTAGACAAATTAACAGAATGGTATAAACAAGGAGGCTTACAATTGCCAAACTTCAAAAATTATTATAGAGCCGCACAATTAAGGTACCTATCAGATTTTTATCAAACAAGGGAAAAACCAGACTGGACGAGACTAGAATTAGATAAAATAGGGGAAAAGATACCTGAACACATATTATATAAATGGGACGAAAAATTGGTACAACATAGAACTTCTCCAGTATTACACCATCTCCTCAATATATGGAAGAAGATTCATGTAGAAAGAAATAAAATAAATTACCAAATACCAAAACTAATATTGACGCAAAATAAGCTACTCCCTTTTACAATAGACAACCTTGCCTTTAGAAAATGGGAAAAAAAAGGGATTAAAAGAATAGAAAATTGTTTTTCAGGAAGTAGATTCTTATCCTTTGAACAAATGAGAGATAAGTACAATATAACGGGAGATACAGCGCTGGCATATTACCAACTGAGATCCTACTTGAAAGATAAATTAGGAAGCAACTTGAGTTTACCAGAGGGAAGTAACCTTGAATATGTGATTACAGATACAATGTTAATCAAAAGATTTATAAAAAATATGTATATTAAACTGCAAGAAAAGGAAAATGAGGAAACAAATGGTAAAACTAAACAAAAATGGGAACAAGATTTAAATATAAAGATAAAAAAGGAAACATGGGAGAAGTTATGCTCTGGAACGATGAGAAATACAATAAATACGAGGCTGCGTATGATACAATATAATTGGTTACACAGACTATACATTACACCGCAAAAGTTAAATAAATGGGACCCAACAGTATCTGATAGATGTTTTCGATGTAAAAAAGAAAGGGGAACAACAATTCATGCAATCTGGACATGTGAGAGAGTAGAAAAATTTTGGGATGATCTCAATCAGATATTAAATAAAATAACAGAAAACAATATACCAAAGAATCCAGAGATCTTTCTCCTAAGTAACATAAAAAATAAAGAATTTGGAATTGACTTGGAGGATGCACAAAAAAGATTTGTTAAGATAGCCCTAGCTGTAGCAAAAAAATGTATTATGTCAACCTGGAAATTGGAAGATAATTTGAAAATACAACAATGGTATATAGAAATGAATAAATGTATTCCATTAGAAAAAATAACATATAGTTTAAGAAATAATATTGAAATATTCGAACAAGTATGGGAGCCTTACATTAAATACAATAGCGAAAACCTACCGGGAACAAACATTACCTAAGTTGATGGAAGGAGAAGAAAAGAAAAGAATGGACTCAGTAGAATTTCTGGTGTATTTTTGTTGAATGACAACATTGTCTAACTGAATTAATGCAACCTAGATTGTATAACTAAAATGGATGAGAGGGGGGGGGATGGGGGGGTGGCTTGGGAGGAGGGAGGGGGGAGGGAGAAAAAGTCACTGTAAATGTGTGGAAAAGAAAAAGTGTATATCATGGCTATTGTGATTTATGGTGTGAAAAATAAAAAATTTAAAAAAAAAAACAGATACAAGTTTTGAACTCCTGAAGAAGAGAAAGGAGTTTAATGCAGCAAAAACGAACCTATAGAAAAAAGGTTATAAATTTATGTTAAAATACCCGCAGTACTTAAAATAGTTATTCCAGGGCAGCAAAACAGACTATTCTTGGATCCGGAAGAAGCATGAAAATTTGCAGAACAACTACAAAACAGACAGAGAGATGAAGAGATGTAACAAGAACAAAAATGACAACAAACTATATGTATGTGTGTATGTAGGTATATATATATATATCTATATATATCTATATATATATATATATATAGATATATATAGATATATATGTATATCTATATATATAAATATATATAGATATATATAGATATATATATGTATATATATGTATATGTGTGTATATATATATGTGTATATATAAAAAATAGAGTATAGGTAAGAACTAAGAAGGGAAAGAAAGGGAAGAAAGGAAGTAAGGAGGGAATTAAGATAGTGACCTTTGTTATATATGAAGATTAAAATCTTTTCTGGGGGTGGGCTGGGTGGGGAGGAATTACAGTCACTGTGAAATCAGTTGACGCTTGCGAGCGGATTCGCAAATCCAAATGGAGAGGGGAGATGTGGTTGCCTGACAAGGGACAAAGGGAAACTCAGAAAGGGGAGGGACTATTGGGGTTAAAGGAATTTTAGATATGAGAATAGTGGAAATATTTTATGTTTTAGAAATGTCTTATAATGTGTTCAAAAAAAGAAAGCAAAAATGGATAAGAAGGGAAGGTGGTGATGAGGAAACGGAAAGGAAAGATAAACAAAGTATGAAATGGCTATGTTAAACTATATGACTTTAAATATTAATGGAATACATAACCAAATCAAAAGGAAGAAACTGTTAAATTTACTGAAAAAAGAAAAAATTGATATAGCATTCGTACAAGAAACACATCTAACTGAAGTGGAACACAAGAAATTAAAGAGAGATTGGATAGGACATGTAACAACAGCATCATATAATTCAAAAGCCAGCGGAGTAGCTATATTAATCAATAAAAATGTACCAATCAAAATAGAAGAGGAAATAATAGATCCAGCAGGGAGATATGTAATGATAAAATGTCAGATATATTCAGAATTTTGGAATTTACTCAATGTATACTCACCTAATGAAGAAGATCAAAAATTTATGCAAGATATCTTTTTGAAGATAGCAGATACGCAAGGGAACATACTAATAGGAGGGGATTTTAACCTTAATTTGGACTAAAACATGGATAAAACTGGAAAAAAAACTAACAGAAAGAACAAAGTAACCGAATTTATAATTAAATCGATGCAAGAAATGCAACTTTTGGATATATGGAGGAAACAACACCCAAAGGAAAATTCGGGTAGACATAAAACATACTCAAGGATAGACCTATTCCTGTTATCAGCCCACATTCAAGGGAGAGTTAGGAAAACGGAATATAAAGCTAGACTATTATCGGACCACTCACCCCTGTTATTGGCAATAGAGCTAGAGGACATCCCACCAAGAATGTATAGATGGAGATTAAACTCCATGCTACTTAAGACAGGATTTTAGAGAATTAATTGAATGACAAATTAAAATGTACTTTGAAATAAATACAGAATCAGTGAAAGATAAGTTTATACTATGGAACGCAATGAAAACGTTCATCAGAGGGCAAATAATAAGTTATGTAACTAAGATGAAGAAGGACTACAATCGGGAAACAGAACAGTTGGAAAGGGAAATAACAAATATAGAAAAAGAATTAGCAATAAAGGAAGATACAACTAAAAGAAGAGAATTGGCAGATAAAAAAATAAAATATGAAACACTACAAACATATAAGGTGGAGAAGAACATAATGAAGACAAAACAGAAATATTATGAACTAGGAGAGAAAACGCACAAAATTCTAGCGTGGCAGCTTAAGACAGAACAAACTAAAAGAATGGTATTGGCATTAAGGAAAAAGGACAAACAAATTACATATAATCCAACAGAGATCAATGAAAACTTCAGGGAATTCTACGAGCAACTATATCAAACTGAAAACGAAGGGATAGAAGACAAAATAGAAGCAATGCCAATGAATAATGCGGATTTCACAAAGTTTAAGAAAGAATTGCCATTTAGATGGCAAACACAAGCAATGCGATACCTAGGTATACAACTAAATAAAAACCTCGGCCATCTATATAAACTCAATTACCATCCATTAATGAAAAAATTACAAGACAACTTAGAGCATTGGAAAGACTTACCACTAAAACTGATAGGAAGGATAAACTGTATTAAAATGAATATTTTCCCAAGGATACAATACCTATTTGAGTCATTACCAATATACCTAACAGAAATTCTTCAAGGATTGAAAAAAAATAAGGAAATTCTTATGGAAAGGGGGGAAACCGAGGATAGCACTAGATAAATTAACAGAATGGTACAAACAAGGAGGCTTACAACTACCAAACTTTAAGAATTATTATAGAGCCGCACAATTAAGATACCTGTCAGATTTTTATCAAACAAGGGAAAAACCAGATTGGCCCAGATTAGAACTAGATAAAATAGGGGAGAAGATACCTGAACATATACTATATAAATGGGATGAAAAATTGGTACAACGTAGGAATTCACCGGTATTGCATCATCTGCTCAACATTTGGAAGAAGATTAATGTAGAAAGGAATAAAACAAATTACCAACTACCAAAACTAATGTTGACGCAAAATCAGCTAATCCCTTTCACAATAGATAACCTTTCCTTTAGAGAATGGGAGAGAAAAGGGATCAAAAGAATAGAAAATTGTTTTTCAGGAAATAAATTATTATCCTTTGAACAAATGAAGGATAAATATAACTCACGATACAATGTTTGCATACTACCGACTGAAAACCTACTTGAAGGACAAATTGGGAAACAGTCTGAGGTTACCAGAAGGAAACAATTTTGAATATGTCATTACAGACACAATGATAATTAAAAAGTTTGTAACAAACATGTACATCAAACTGCAAGAAAAGGAGAATGAGGAAACAAATGGTAAACCTAAACAAAAATGGGAACAAGATCTAAACATAAAGAATGAAACATGGGAGAAGCTATGCTCCGGAACTATGAGAAATACAATAAACACGAGGTTACGCATGATGCAATATAATTGGATACACATGCTATACATCACACCTGAAAAGTTAAATAAATGGGACCCAAAGGTATCAGACAGATGTTTTCACTGTAAAAAGGAAATGGGAACAACAATTCATGCAATTTGGACATGTGAGAAAGTGGAAAGATTTTAGGAAGATCTAAACCAGATATTAAATAAAATCACAAAAAGCAATATACCAAAAAAAACAGAGATCTTCCTCCTAAGTAATATAAGAAACAAAGAATTTGGACTCGATTTGGATGGAGCACAAAAAAGATTTGTTATGATAGCCCTAGCTGTAGCAAAAGAATGTATTATGTCAACCTGGAAATTAGAAGACAACTCGAGAATACAACAATGGTATATAGAAATGAATAAATGTATTCCATTAGAAAAAAATAACATATAATTTAAGAAATAACATCACAATATTCGAACAAATATGGGAGCCATACATGAAATACAATAGAGAAATCCTACCATGGACTTCCACCACCTAAAATGACAGAAGGAGAAGATAACGCAAAGAACTGACTCAGTAAAATTTCTTGTTTATTTTTATTAAGTGACAACATTGTTTAAGCGTTTAATGTATCATAGATTGAACTTTAAATAAATGGGGAAGGGAGTGAGGGAGGGAGGGATGGGAGGGATGGGAGGGGGGAAAAAGGGGGAGAAAACAACACTGTATATATTTAAGAAGAAAAATGTCTGTATGTATCTTGGTCAATATGGTTTATAGTGTGAAAAATAAAAAAAGAGGTAAAAGGACAAAGTCCGTCCATGCAGCAATGAGGTAAAAGGATAAAGTCCGTCCGTCCAGCTATCAATGAGGTAAAAGTGATGAAGTCAATACTATTTCCTCATCTTGAGAAAAACCAAACAGAGCCAATTAACGGACAAGGTTCTAGTTTGACCCAAAACTAACTAATAAAAGTTTGAAAATAATTTTTCCAAATATCTTCTAAACTAGGGCAAGTCCAAAGCATGTATCAATTAAGCCTCAGAAATTTTACACATTTCTCACATAATAACCATATAACAATTACAGTACGGAAACAGGCCATCTTGGGCCCTCTCGTCCACACCGATCTAAGTGAACTCCTAGTCCCACCCACTCGCTCCCATAACCCTCCAACCCCCTCACATCCATGTACTCATCCAGTCTCCTCTTAAATGACAGAATTGACCATGCTGCAACTACGTCTTCCGGAAGGTCATTCCACTCAGCCCCTACTCTCTGAGTGAAGAAGCTTCCCCTTGTGTAACTTCTAAAGTTTTGCCCCTAACCCTTAGCTTATGACCCCTTGTTCCAATCTTCCCTACCCTCAAGGGGAAAAGCCTATTCACATCTACCCTATTTATTCCCTTCATAATTTTAAACACCTCTATCAAATCCCCTCTCAACCTTCTACGCTGCAATGAATAAAGTCCCAGTCGACTCTTTCTCCGCATTCAAGATACTGCAATCCAGGCAGCATTTCTGTCAAGCTTTTTTGCACCCTCTCGACCATATTGATATCCATCCTACAATCTGGAGACCAGAACTGCACACAATATTCCAAACTTGGCCTCACCAATGTCTTGAATATAATGGATTGATATCCAAAAGCGAGCTAGTTTTAACTTTTGAAATAAGTGCTCTATTGCAACCAACCATGTCGTGCACAGAAGGAGGACACATTAGTCACGTTTAAAACAGTGTCCCAGTCCCCATCTGAGTGGCAAGCCCAAATCATGCTCCCAATCACTCTTACACTTCACCAATGAAGCTGTGCTCAAGTCCATCAGATCACAACAAATATTTGATATTCAGCCACTATGAGAAAGCTGAAAGTCAAAAAGTAAATCAAAAATGTTTGTTGCAGAAATCCATGGCTAATCAGAAAGTTTAGACATAGACATCTGAAAAATAATTACAAGGCATTACCTCATCAATAGGGAGATGAAATGGAAAGATAGTACTCTATCTACTCATACTCAATGTTTACAGGTGGTCAAGACCTTCCTAAGTTGAGAAAAAAAAATCCGATACAATGTGAAAGATGTGAAAGTGTATTTTTTTATTAGACATGAGGCCTGTTCATGGAGTATTACCATAATTTAATGAACTAAATAATGCTG
Organism: Narcine bancroftii; assembly: GCF_036971445.1. Lineage (NCBI taxonomy): Eukaryota > Metazoa > Chordata > Chondrichthyes > Torpediniformes > Narcinidae > Narcine > Narcine bancroftii. Next base: position 13,788 of record NW_027212231.1, on the reverse strand, counting down.
TCTGGTTTCTGAATGTTGTCTTTCGTTTCCTAAGTATAACATATATGTAAGTTGACCTTGTTTAGAGGGAGGGGTTTGATTTATCGGTTGGGGGGGGGGGGGAAGGGAGGTTCTTATTTTCCCTTTTTTTAAATTTTGAGATATTTTGCAAATCTTATACTAAGAAAGATTTAATTATTATTTGAGAAGTACAAATTGTCTGTCCTATATTTCAAACTACTTATGGATTAATAGGTGTGTATTTTTTTAAAATTAAGCTCAATAATATTTTAAAAATGCAGAAACATTCAAAATGATAATATTACACATCATTTCATTGAAGGTTCCCCACATTTTAATCAAAAAGATTATATGTATTTGTGGCGGCTCATCGCAAGGCAAACGAATCAGCCCCGCTTGTAAGCCACACGACGGGGCAGCTGGCCAAAACGGCGTCGTTAGGGTGGGGGTTCTCTTCCCTCCAGCTCGGGGCTCAGAAACCCGCGCTTGAGGACCACGTGACACCCAGGTGATGTCAGCGCCCTCCAGTGCGGTTCACAGCCAGGTCTGGGAGTATAAGTGCAGCCCAGCAGCCTGCAATAAACTAGTCTGCTCACTGAGCTCAAACCATCTGGTCGTGTATGTTATTGGAAGAGCAGTGCAACCGCCACTACAATTGGTGACCCTGACTGGTTTAAATGTCTTTGAACCCATCATGAGTGAGCCTGGAATCAGCGCTATAGCCGTAAAACTGCCTGAATTCTGGGTTCAGGACCCGGAGACTTGGTTTGGCCACGTGGAGGCCCAGTTTGAACTCCGCCAGATTTCGTCCGACACGACCAAATTCTACCATGTGGCGCTGCCCTGGACCAGGCCACTGCCAGACGTGTGCTGCACCTTGTTCAGCACCCACCCATCGAGGAAAAGTACGAGACCACCAAGCGAGTGCTTACCGGGTCCCTCAGACTATCCAGACACCAGCGTGCCACTCGAGTGCTGCACCTCGACACCCTGGGGGACAAGTCCCCGATGGAACTGATGGACGAGATGCTCGCGCTCATGGGTGAGCACACCAACTGCCCACTTTTCAAGCACATCTTCCTCGAACATATGCCCGCTGCTGGTTCAGAGCTTCACTGACCCGAGCCAAGCCCGCCCCTAGTGCTGTGGTAGAGCACCCGGTCCCCAAGAGCATAACCAAGGCCACAGCATCCGCTTCAGGCCTCTGCTTCTACCACCAGCGCTGGAGAGCCAAGTCCTGGAGTGTCATCAGCCCTGTTCGTTCCAGGGAAATAACCAGGCTGGCCGCTGTTAATGGCAGCGGCGGCTGGCCAAGGACACAGCCTTCTCTACCTGCGGGACTCAGTCAGCGGCCGGTGGTTCCTCGTTGACACTGGATCCCAGATCAGCTTCATCCCGGCCACCGAATCCAGGAACCGACCTCGTGGACCTCCCCTCCATGCGGCCAACACAACAGCAATCTGGACGTATGGAGATAAGACAGTCCACTTCCAGATCGGCCAACGGAATTTCGCATGGAGGTTCACTGTCTCGTCCCTTCCAACTGCCATCCTGGGTGCAGACTTCCTTCCCGCAAACTGGCTTCTGGTGGACATTCAAGGTAGGCGCTTGTGGACGCCCGTACCTTCCAGGCCGTTTGACTTGACGCCTCCCGCTCGAAGCAACCGCAATGGCCATGAACAGCACACCCAGAGACAAGTTCCAGCAGATCTTGGACGAGTTCCCAACACTCCTCAAGCCACAGTTCTCCGCTGCCTCGCCGTGCCATGGGGTGTTCCACCACATCCCCACCCAGGGCCTGCCAGTTCACGCCAAGGCATGCCGGCTCTCGCCTCCAGGTAGCGAAGGAGGAGTTTCGCACCTGTTGGAGTGGGATCATTCGGCGGTCCGACAGCCCATGGGCATCACTGCTCCAGCTAGTTCCGAAAGCCTCTAGCGGCTGGTGTCCCTGCAGAGACTATTGACAGCTCAGTGAGGCAACCGTTCCTGACCGTTACCCCATCCCTCACATCCAGGACTTTATGGCCAACCTTCATGGTGCGAGGGCCTTCTCCAAGGTTGACCTGGTGCGTGGATATCACCAGATCCCGGTGCACCCTGAGGACATACCCAAGACGGCCATCATCACCCCCCTTTGGTTTGTTTGAATTCCTGCGCTTGCTGTTCGGACTAAAGAATGCCGCTCAGACCTTCCAGCGCCTCATGGACTCTGTGGGCAGGGACTTGGATTTCGTCTTTATTTATTTGGACGACATCCTCGTCGCTAGCAAGGACCGGGCGCAACACCGAGTGCCATTTACTCCTGGCTGCCCGACTTCGGCCTTATCATCAACCCAGCCAAGTGCCAGTTTGGGAAAGAGTCCATGCAGTTCCTGGGCCATACCATCATGGCCAAAAGAGCCACGCCCGCCGCTGCAAAGGTCGCTGCTATCAGGGAGTTCCCACGCCCAGACAGCCTCAAGGGCTGCAGGAGTTTGCGGGTATGGTCAACTTTTACAACCGCTCCATTCCGGGAGCTGTGCACATCATGCAGCCGCTGTTCGCCCTCATTGCAGCAAGCACAAGACGTTCGCTTGGAACCCAGAAGCCTGCACCGCATTTGAGGCAACCAAGGACGTCCTGGCAAAGGCCACCATGCTCGCCCACCCACATGCCGACCTGTATATGGCACTCTCTGTCGATGCCTCTGCTACAGACATCGGTGGTGTCCTGGAGCAGCAGGTGAATGGACATTGGAAGCCGCTGGCATTCTTCAGCCGCCTGCTCCGCCCACCGGAATGCAAGAATAGCACCTTCAACCGCGAGTTACTGGGCATGTACCTGGCAGTGCAGCATTTCTGCTATTTTTTGGAGGGGAGGACTTTTACCATTTTTACAGACCACAAACCCCTCACCCAGGCACTTGTGATGGCAAAGTATCCCTGGTCGGCCAACCAGCAGCGCCACCTCTCCTTCGTGTTGGAGTTTACCACCGACATTCGGCACAAAGCAGGGAAGGACAATTTGGTTGCCGATGCACTCTCGTGACCGGCCATCTGCGCGCTGACGCCCGGCCTCGACTTCGACCAGCTTGCCCGGGACCAGGAAGATAATGAGGAAACGAGGGCCTTCAAGACCGCAATCACCGGCCTGCAGTTCCGTGACCTCCCGACTCCGAGTGGTGAAGGCACCATCCTGTGCAATATCTCCTTGGGCACCCCACGGCCAGTGGTTCCCCAGCAGTGGCACAGGCAGGTCTTCTATCACATCCACGACCTTTCACATCCGTCCATCAGGTCCACGGTCCGGATGGTGGCAGAATGGTTCGTATTGCATGGGCTGCGGAAACAGATCACGGTCTGGGCCAGAACATGCACCCATTACCAAATGTCCAAGATGCACAGGCACACCAGGGCACCCGTACAGGAGTTCGAGCACGTACGGGAACAGTTCAGCCACATTCACATGGACATTGTCAGGCCCTTATCCGTTTCCTGGGGCAACCATTACCTGTTTACGGTGGTGGACCGCACCACTCGCTGGCCCAAGGCGATCCCAATGCCAGACGTCTCCAGTGACTCCTGCTCCCGAGCACTGTTGCATGGTTGGGTCACCCGGCTCTGCGTCCCGGCTCACTTCACCAGCGATCAAGGTGCCCAGTTCACATCTGCGCTCTGGGCACAATTCGCCAACAGGTTGGGGATCCAGGTACACCGCACCACGGCCTACCACCCGCAGGCCAATGGACTGGTCAAACTTTTGCACCACCACCTTAAGTCGGCGCTCATGGCCTGCCTCACCGGTCCCGACTGGACAGACGAACTGCCTTGGGTGCCCCTGGGCATCCGCTCCACTCCCAAGGAAGATCTGCAGGCGTCATCAGCTGAGCTGGTCTACGATGCGCCACTGGCACTACCTGGTGAGTTCGTCAATGTACCTCACACGTGGCTCCACTTGTAAGCCACGTGGCAGGGCAGCCGGCCAAAATGGCGCCGTCGGGGGTTTCCCTTCCTTCCAGCACAGGGCTCAGAAACCCGTGCTGGGGGACCATGTGACACCCGGGAAACGTCAGCGCCCTCCAGCGCGGTTCTCAGCCAGCTTCGGGCTGGGAGTATAAGTGCAGCCCAGCAGCCTGGAATAAACTAGTCTGCTCACTGAGCTCAACCCGTCTGGTTGTGTGTGTTATTGCAGAAGCAGTGTAGCCGCCACTACATATTGATATTTTGTTATAAAAAAGGAAAATCTAAACCCACAACGAGTAATAATGCTATTTGGTCAAAAAAAACAACAAAATTCTTATCAGAGTGATAAATTACCTCATGGGTCAACATTTCTACCTTCATAATAAATCAATGATCATAAAAGTAACTCAAAAAGGGTACCCATGGTGTTTGGAAATTTACATTCAAATTATAAATTTGGCATCGAATCTTCTCTAAATGGCGTCACGTGGCCACTGAACGTGGTGAGGCAGGGTAACATCCCTCTGTCTGAGTAACGGTGCCCACCGAACCATCAGAGAAATTAAAGCTAATATGTGCAGATCAGATGCCGTTAAAGTTATGCCACTCTCTCCAACAGTAGTAAATAAGGCAGTTAGGAAATTTGGTTTAAAATGAACTTTAGAAAGTGCAGAGAAAGTTGGAAATACTTCGATCCCATATTTCTTAAGACTCTGAATGTCCAGAACATATGAATTAATGAAGCATCCCCATTGGTGCATTTATCACAACAAGGAGATACACCCACCTAAAAACGAGATATTTTGACTTTGGACATGTGAGCCCTATGTAGGAGAGAGTGGGGGGCACATAAAGAAGAGGTATTAACCATTTTAAATTTACATTTCAAGTTTATATTTCAGAAATTAAGAGCTGTAGGTCCTGTTCCCAGCCTTTTAAATTTTATCTGAGGGAGCCTCTCTTAATCCTAACAACATATTAGGTATTATATAAAGATTGTAAAATAAAAATTACATCAATTAAACTCTTATCAGTCCTCTGAGATCGATGTAATTGAGATCGTAAAAAATATCTAATCTGTGGATAACCTTGACTTGAACATGTTCACCAATCCAGGCAACATCCTGGTGAATCTCCTCTGCACCCTCTCCATAGCTTCCACATCCTTCCTGTAATGAGGCAACTAGGAAATGAACGGGATATTGTAAGTGTGTTCTCAACAGAGTTTCACAGAGCTGCAGTGTTACTTTGCGGCTCTTCAACTCTAAAATCTCGCCCGGAGGCCCCGAAACCACAACCCCACTCACCTTCGGTTGCGCTGGCCGCGTCCCCTACCCCGGGGACCGGTCCGACCGACCCCGACCACGGCCTTTGGGGGCAGGTTTGCAGAGTCCTAGCCGGTTATCTCCGCTGGAGTACGAGCTGCTGTCCGAGTCGGAGCTGGAGCCGCTGTGGTGGAGGAGGAGGGTGGGGTGGGGAAGAGAAAGGATGGAGGGTGTGAGTAGGAGAAAGGGAAAGTAAGAGAGAAGGGGGAGAGGGAGAGAGGAAAGGGGGAGAGAGTGGGAAGGCAGGGAGTGAGAGAAAGCAGGGAGGCAGAAAGTAGGGAAGAGAGAGAAAGGGAGTGAATGCCACATGAGGTTGGGGGTGAGGGGGAAGAGACGGTTCAGGGAAAACAAAATCACTTGTGGTGACGCCACTCGTGTGGGGTCTGGGACATGGACGGTGGGGGGGAATGGATTCAGGGACAGACTGGGGCAAGATTTGCTTGCAGTGGTGCCATTAGTATGGAGACCAGGAAACCAACTGGGGGGATGGACAGACAGGTAGGACCAATCTCAACTGTGGTGGCGCCGCCTATGCAAAGACCAGGACACGGACTTGGGCAACAAATTCAGGGATGGACAACCAAGTGGAGCAAGATCACCTGCGATGGCGCCGTCTGTGTGGAGATCGGGAAACTGACCGCGACCGGCTGGAATCTCGTGAACCGGCGCTGGACGAGGAGCTGGTGTCCCGGGTGAAGACGTTGCGGTAACCAAACCGGGAGGGGTGACTGCTGCCCCGGGAACGCTGGCTGGAGCCACCCCCTCCACTCCGGTGGGCTGATGGGGATGGGGCCACTCGCTGGGACGGGCTGGAGCACAGGGTCGCTCGGTGGGTTGTGGCCGAGGGCAGCTCCCACCGGTTCTTCTTCTGGGGGCTGGGGGCCTGCTCCTTGTTAAGGCTATGGGGATGGTGGTGTGGGACAGGAGGAATGGAAAGAAAGAAAGGGAGGTGGAGAAAAGGAAGGAGATGAGACCGAAGTGAGGTGGAGAAAGGAAGGGAGTGGAACCAATGGGGGGAGGGGGGGGGGGAAAGAGTGGGGGAGAATGAAGGGGGAGAGGCAGAGAGGTGGGGGGGAGGGCAGAGAGGTGGGGGGGAGACAGAAGGGGGGGAGAGACAGAAGGGGGGGAAGACAGAAGGGGGGGAGACAGAAGGGGGGGAGACAGAAGGGGGGGAGACAGAAGGGGGGGAGACAGAAGGGGGGGAGACAGAAGGGGGGGAGGGAGACAGAAGGGGGGGAGACAGAAGGGGGGGAGACAGAAGGGGGGGAGACAGAAGGGGGGGAGACAGAAGGGGGGGAGACAGAAGGGGGGGAGACAGAAGGGGGGGAGACAGAAGGGGGGGAGACAGAAGGGGGGGAGACAGAAGGGGGGGAGACAGAAGGGGGGAGACAGAAGGGGGGGAGACAGAAGGGGGGGGAGGGGGGGACAGAAGGGGGGGAGGGGGAGACAGAAGGGGGGGAGACAGAAGGGGGGGAGACAGAAGGGGGGGAGACAGAAGGGGGGGAGACAGAAGGGGGGGAGACAGAAGGGGGGGAGACAGAAGGGGGGGAGACAGAAGGGGGGGAGACAGAAGGGGGGGAGACAGAAGGGGGGGAGACAGAAGGGGGGGAGACAGAAGGGGGGGGAGACAGAAGGGGGGGAGACAGAAGGGGGGGAGACAGAAGGGGGGGAGACAGAAGGGGGGGAGACAGAAGGGGGGGAGACAGAAGGGGGGGAGACAGAAGGGGGGGGAGACAGAAGGGGGGGAGACAGAAGGGGGGGAGACAGAAGGGGGGGAGACAGAAGGGGGGGAGACAGAAGGGGGGGAGACAGAAGGGGGGGAGACAGAAGGGGGGGAGACAGAAGGGGGGGAGACAGAAGGGGGGGAGACAGAAGGGGGGGAGACAGAAGGGGGGGAGACAGAAGGGGGGGAGACAGAAGGGGGGGAGACAGAAGGGGGGGAGACAGAAGGGGGGGAGACAGAAGGGGGGGAGACAGAAGGGGGGGAGACAGAAGGGGGGGAGACAGAAGGGGGGGAGACAGAAGGGGGGGAGACAGAAGGGGGGGGAGACAGAAGGGGGGGAGACAGAAGGGGGGGAGACAGAAGGGGGGGAGACAGAAGGGGGGGAGACAGAAGGGGGGGAGACAGAAGGGGGGGAGACAGAAGGGGGGGGAGACAGAAGGGGGGGAGACAGAAGGGGGGGAGACAGAAGGGGGGGAGACAGAAGGGGGGGAGACAGAAGGGGGGGAGACAGAAGGGGGGGAGACAGAAGGGGGGGAGACAGAAGGGGGGGAGACAGAAGGGGGGGAGACAGAAGGGGGGGAGACAGAAGGGGGGGAGACAGAAGGGGGGGAGACAGAAGGGGGGGAGACAGAAGGGGGGGGAGACAGAAGGGGGGGAGACGAGACAGAAGGGGGGGAGACGAGACAGAAGGGGGGGAGACGAGACAGAAGGGGGGGAGACGAGACAGAAGGGGGGGAGACGAGACAGAAGGGGGGGAGACGAGACAGAAGGGGGGGAGACGAGACAGAAGGGGGGGGGAGACGAGACAGAAGGGGGGGGGAGACGAGACAGAAGGGGGGGGAGACGAGACAGAAGGGGGGGGAGACGAGACAGAAGGGGGGGGAGACGAGACAGAAGGGGGGGAGACGAGACAGAAGGGGGGGGAGACGAGACAGAAGGGGGGGGGAGACGAGACAGAAGGGGGGGGGACGAGACAGAAGGGGGGGGAGACAGAAGGGGGGGGAGACAGAAGGGGGGGGAGACAGAAGGGGGGGGGAGACAGAAGGGGGGGGAGACAGAAGGGGGGGGAGACAGAAGGGGGGGGAGACAGAAGGGGGGGGGAGACAGAAGGGGGGGGAGACAGAAGGGGGGGGAGACAGAAGGGGGGGGAGACAGAAGGGGGGGGAGACAGAAGGGGGGGGAGACAGAAGGGGGGGGAGACAGAAGGGGGGGGAGACAGAAGGGGGGGGAGACAGAAGGGGGGGGGAGACAGAAGGGGGGGGGAGACAGAAGGGGGGGAGACAGAAGGGGGGGGAGACAGAAGGGGGGGGAGACGGAAGGGGGGGAGACGGAAGGGGGGGGAGACGGAAGGGGGGGAGACGGAAGGGGGGGAGACGGAAGGGGGGGAGACGGAAGGGGGGGGAGACGGAAGGGGGGGAGACGGAAGGGGGGGAGACGGAAGGGGGGAGACGGAAGGGGGGAGACGGAAGGGGGGGAGACGGAAGGGGGGGAGACGGAAGGGGGGGAGACGGAAGGGGGGTAGACGGAAGGGGGGGGAGACGGAAGGGGGGGAGACGGAAGGGGGGGAGACGGAAGGGGGGAGACGGAAGGGGGGGAGACGGAAGGGGGGGAGACGGAAGGGGGGGAGACGGAAGGGGGGGAGACGGAAGGGGGGGAGACGGAAGGGGGGGAGACGGAAGGGGGGGAGACGGAAGGGGGGGAGACGGAAGGGGGGGAGACGGAAGGGGGGGAGACGGAAGGGGGGGGAGACGGAAGGGGGGGAGACGGAAGGGGGGGAGACGGAAGGGGGGGGAGACAGAAGGGGGGGAGACAGAAGGGGGGGAGACAGAAGGGGGGGAGACAGAAGGGGGGGAGACAGAAGGGGGGGAGACAGAAGGGGGGGAGACAGAAGGGGGGGAGACAGAAGGGGGGGAGACAGAAGGGGGGGAGACAGAAGGGGGGGAGACAGAAGGGGGGGAGACAGAAGGGGGGGAGACAGAAGGGGGGGAGACAGAAGGGGGGGAGACAGAAGGGGGGGAGACAGAAGGGGGGGAGACAGAAGGGGGGGAGACAGAAGGGGGGGAGACAGAAGGGGGGGAGACAGAAGGGGGGGAGACAGAAGGGGGGGAGACAGAAGGGGGGGAGACAGAAGGGGGGGAGACAGAAGGGGGGGGAGACAGAAGGGGGGGAGACAGAAGGGGGGGGAGACAGAAGGGGGGGAGACAGAAGGGGGGGAGACAGAAGGGGGGGAGACAGAAGGGGGGGAGACAGAAGGGGGGGAGACAGAAGGGGGGGAGACAGAAGGGGGGGAGACAGAAGGGGGGGAGACAGAAGGGGGGGGAGACAGAAGGGGGGGAGACAGAAGGGGGGGAGACAGAAGGGGGGGAGACAGAAGGGGGGGAGACAGAAGGGGGGGAGACAGAAGGGGGGGAGACAGAAGGGGGGGGAGACAGAAGGGGGGGAGACAGAAGGGGGGGAGACAGAAGGGGGGGAGACGAGACAGAAGGGGGGGAGACGAGACAGAAGGGGGGGAGACGAGACAGAAGGGGGGGAGACGAGACAGAAGGGGGGGAGACGAGACAGAAGGGGGGGGAGACGAGACAGAAGGGGGGGGAGACGAGACAGAAGGGGGGGAGACGAGACAGAAGGGGGGGAGACGAGACAGAAGGGGGGGAGACGAGACAGAAGGGGGGGAGACGAGACAGAAGGGGGGGAGACGAGACAGAAGGGGGGGAGACGAGACAGAAGGGGGGGAGACGAGACAGAAGGGGGGGAGACGAGACAGAAGGGGGGGAGACGAGACAGAAGGGGGGGAGACGAGACAGAAGGGGGGAGACGAGACAGAAGGGGGGAGACGAGACAGAAGGGGGGAGACAGAGAGAGGGAGGGAGACAGAGCCTCGTTACAGCACTCAGACACCTACCTCACACTGCAGTAGAAGCCCTGTTGCCACCCCAGTGTTCAGGTGAGCCTCTTTGTGCTCCACCCAACTCCCTCCCACCCTCCACCTCTGCCCCGTCCACACCCACCCCCTCCCAGCTTCTGCAGCCCCTCTCTTCTCCCTCAGTCTTCTCCTGGCTCTGGCACACCCCTCCCCCTTTCTTCTGTCTGCCCCAGCATGCTGGAGGTGACAAAAGTTCTGGCATGGTGTCGGTTAAATCAGTTGGGGGGTGCATAAATGTCCTCCGAACAACACCACTGTCCCCTCGGGGGCGTGGAAAGAATGGGATTGGGGGATGGGGTGAGGGTTGGCATAAGAGAACTTCACCCGGAGAAAGGGAAGACGAATTTCAAGTAAGGGCAATGGGATGAACTCTGGGGAGGCATGCAAGTGTGACCATACCTGGGTGGGGCAACATCTTCGGGAGTGAGGGACGAGAGGGGGATGGAGCACGGGTCCTGGCTTGTGTGAGTGGACCCCAGGAAGGGTGCCGAATCTTGGTCAAAGGGCAGACCCGGGAAAGGTGGCAGATGGACCCCGGGAGTCCAGTGAGACAGCAGATGGATCCCAGGTGTTGGACGGTCCCCAGGTATCGGGGAAATGGAGAAAGCCCTGAAGGCGTTGCCAGTACTCACTCGGGGAGGGGCTCAGTGCCCCAGTCGATAGTGTAGGCTGAACCATCCTGCAAACGGGCCTGCAGAAACATCCTTGAGCAACTTCTCAGTGCGGTCCTTGTCCAACTCTGTCTCACACGCCGTGAAGCATCTCTGCACGTACTCTTTCATGGCCTGTGGCCAATTGTCTGGCCTGGTCGGCGAGGCACTGAGGGGGGTGGGGAGAAAGGGTTGGTCAGTCACAGAGAGAGGAGTGGGAGCAGAGAGCTGGTTGATCACAGAGACGGAGGAGAGAGAGAGAGAGAGAGAGAGAGGGAGAGAGAGAGGGCAAGAGAGAGAGAGGGGGAGAGGGGATTGGCGCGGGAGAGCTCGGGTGAGTGTGTGTGGTGTGCCCACAGCCAGTACCTCTCGGAGAATCTGTGCCCCTTCTGTTCTCCATCAGCCAGCCCGACCCCGTATGGACGGGCTTGGATGTGGAACTTTACCGTCCCTGAGCCTGGCGCCTCTGCCATCACAAGGGAGAGAGTCATTGTCCAATCCAAAGCCAGGACCAATCCCCGTCAAGGGGCCTGTACAAGTATGCACTGCTTAACGTTCACGATACCTTCTGTGAAATTGAGCATTAAGCGATGTGAACGTTGAGTGAACACTTATTGAAGCTATATGAAATAATGTAGTGTACCTGTAAATTTTTATTGATCAGTTGTGATCAGTGTGGGGACTGAAACAGGGCTGTGGGATCAGTGTGCGAACAGACACAGTGCTGTGGTGAGAGAGCGGGGCAGTGGGATCAGTGTGGGGAGAGAGCGGGGCAGTGGGATCAGTGTGGGGAGAGAGCGGGGCAGTGGGATCAGTGTGGGAGAGAGCGGGGGCAGTGGGATCAGTGTGGGGAGAGAGAGGGGCAGTGGGATCAGTGTGGGAGAGAGCGGGGCAGTGGATCAGTGTGGGGAGAGAGCGGGGCAGTGGATCATTGTGGGGAGAGAGCGGGGCAGTGGATCATTGTGGGGAGAGAGCGGGGGCAGTGGATCAGTGTGGGGAGAGAGCGGGGTAGTGGGATCAGTGTGGGGAGAGAGCGGGGGCAGTGGGATCAGTGTGGGGAGAGAGCGGGGCAGTGGGATCAGTGTGGGGAGAGAGCGGGGCAGTGGATCAGTGTGGGGAGAGAGCGGGGCAGTGGATCAGTGTGGGGAGAGAGCGGGGCAGTGGATCAGTGTGGGGAGAGAGCGGGGCAGAGGGATCAGTGTGGGGAGAGAGCGGGGGCAGTGGGATCAGTGTGGGGAGAGAGCGGGGCAGTGGGATCAGTGTGGGGAGAGAGCGGGGCAGTGGGATCAGTGTGGGGAGAGAGCGGGGCAGTGGATCAGTGTGGGGAGAGAGCGGGGCAGTGGGATCAGTGTGGGGAGAGAGCGGGGCAGTGGGATCAGTGTGGGGAGAGAGCGGGTCAGAGGGATCGTGTGGGGAGAGAGCGGGGCGAGAGCGGGGCAGTGGGATCAGTGTGGGGAGAGAGCGGGGCAGTGGGATCAGTGTGGGGAGAGAGCGGGGCAGTGGATCAGTGTGGGGAGAGAGCGGGGCAGTGGATCAGTGTGGGGAGAGAGCGGGGCAGTGGATCAGTGTGGGGAGAGAGCGGGGCAGAGGGATCAGTGTGGGGAGAGAGCGGGGCAGTGGGATCCATGTGGGGAGAGAGCAGGGAAGTGGGTGTGGGGTGAGTGGGATCCGTGTGGGGTGAGTGGGATCCGTGTGGGGTGAGTGGGATCCGTGTGGGGTGAGTGGGATCCGTGTGGGGTGAGTGGGATCCGTGTGGGGTGAGTGGGATCCGTGTGGGGTGAGTGGGATCCGTGTGGTGAATCGGGTGAGTGGGATCCGTGTGGGGTGAGTGGGATCCGTGTGGGGTGAGTGGGATCCGTGTGGGGTGAGTGGGATCCGTGTGGGGTGAGTGGGATCCGTGTGGGGTGAGTGGGATCCGTGTGGGGTGAGTGGGATCCGTGTGGGGTGAGTGGGATCCGTGTGGGGTGAGTGGGATCCGTGTGGGAGAGTGGGATCCGTGTGGGGTGAGTGGGATCCGTGTGGGAGAGTGGGATCCGTGTGGGGAGAGTGGGATCCGTGTGGGGAGAGTGGGATCCGTGTGGGGAGAGTGGGATCCGTGTGGGGAGAGTGGGATCCGTGTGGGGAGAGTGGGATCCGTGTGGGGAGAGTGGGATCCGTGTGGGGAGAGTGGGATCCGTGTGGGAGAGTGGATCCGTGTGGGGAGAGTGGGATCCGTGTGGGGAGAGTGGGATCCGTGTGGGGGAGAGTGGGATCCGTGTGGGGAGAGTGGGATCCGTGTGGGGAGAGTGGGATCCGTGTGGGGAGAGTGGGATCCGTGTGGGGAGAGTGGGATCCGTGTGGGGAGAGTGGGATCCGTGTGGGGAGAGTGGGATCCGTGTGGGGAGAGTGGGATCCGTGTGGGAGAGTGGGATCCGTGTGGGGAGAGTGGGATCCGTGTGGGGAGAGTGGGATCCGTGTGGGGAGAGTGGGATCCGTGTGGGGAGAGTGGGATCCGTGTGGGGAGAGTGGGATCGTGTGGGGAGAGTGGGATCCGTGTGGGGAGAGTGGGATCCGTGTGGGGAGAGTGGGATCCGTGTGGGGAGAGTGGGATCCGTGTGGGGAGAGTGGGATCCGTGTGGGGAGAGTGGGATCCGTGTGGGGAGAGTGGGATCCGTGTGGGGAGAGTGGGATCCGTGTGGGGAGAGTGGGATCCGTGTGGGGAGAGTGGGATCCGTGTGGGGAGAGTGGGATCCGTGTGGGGAGAGTGGGATCCGTGTGGGGAGAGTGGGATCCGTGTGGGGGAGAGTGGGATCCGTGTGGGGAGAGTGGGATCCGTGTGGGGAGAGTGGGATCCGTGTGGGGAGAGTGGATCCGTGTGGGGAGAGTGGGATCCGTGTGGGGAGAGTGGGATCCGTGTGGGGAGAGTGGGATCCGTGTGGGGAGAGTGGGATCCGTGTGGGGAGAGTGGGATCCGTGTGGGGAGAGTGGGATCCGTGTGGGGAGAGTGGGATCCGTGTGGGGAGAGTGGGATCCGTGTGGGGAGAGTGGGATCCGTGTGGGGAGAGTGGGATCCGTGTGGGGAGAGTGGGATCCGTGTGGGGAGAGTGGGATCCGTGTGGGGAGAGTGGGATCCGTGTGGGGAGAGTGGGATCCGTGTGGGGAGAGTGGGATCCGTGTGGGGAGAGTGGGATCCGTGTGGGGAGAGTGGGATCCGTGTGGGGAGAGGGAGTGGGGGGGGTGGGATCCA
>NW_027212230.1:0-30175 GCF_036971445.1 Narcine bancroftii | reverse complement strand
ACAGTTGGCATAGCGATTAGCGCCACACCTTTACAGCACTAGTGATGGGGACCGGCCTGAGGTTTGAATCCCACGCTGCCTGTAAGGAGTATGCACGTTCTCCCCGTGTCTGTGGGTTATCTCTGGGAGCTCTGATCCCTCCCACTGTTCAAAAAACGACCCAGAGGTGTAGGTTAATGGGGTGTAAATTGGGTGGCACGGACTCATGGGCCAAAATGGCCTGTTACAATGCTGTATGTCTAAATTTAAATTTTTTTAAAATTATTTTGCTGGCAGTGTGTGATTTTGTTGAGCGTATTCTCCTTTGTGTACACAATAGGATATGTATTACATGTTTTCAATAAAAAAGTTTGTTCATACCTTCTTCCACATTCTGCCAAAGTGAACTTTGTAAGTTTTCTTAATTTATGGGTTAGAAAGAAGAACCCACCTCTCTTGTGTCTTTCAAATCCTTCCAGGACATACCATAGTGCTTTACCCGAAACATTTAATCCTCACGTTGGAAACAACGCAAGTTTTTTGCACCATTACAAACAATCAGTGTGATTCTGATAAGCAATCTGTAATGATCGTGAACTTAGTGTCGTAATACAGACACCGAAAATCTTGCTGCCACCAAACGGGTACTTTGTAAAGAAATAACTGCAATACAGCTATATTTAATTTAATTAAAAAGAGACAGTAAATGATAATAATCAATAATCTCAGTGCAAAAACCATGACTTTGCATAGATCAGACAGTCCTTTTGTGGAGTCGGAGTAGTCCATGATTAGTGTAACAAGAGCCTGCTAGCTGTTGGAAAGAAAGGGTCTTGCTGGTTTTTGTAGATTCTGCATGAAAGTCGCAGTGAGAAGAGGTTGTCACCAGGGTAACTGGGGTCCTTTATGGCGTTGGCTGCTTTCTTGAGGCAGCGCCTCAACTGGATCATATTGAGTGCACATAAATGTTGACCAGTCTACTATTTTCCATTTCATGGAGCTGAAAGCAAGGAAGCAGGAGCTTCAGCCCACCTTGTCCATGCCGACCAATTTGCTTGTCTGAATTAGTCCCATTTGCCTGTGTTCATCCCTTTGAACCTTTCCTATCCACATGTGTGTCTAAATGTCTTTGAAACATTGTCATTGTGTCCTCCTCTGGCAGCTCATTCCAAATATTTACCACCATTTGTGTAAAGAAGTTTCCCCTCAAGTAACTTTTAACTCTTTCCCCTCTCACCTTACACCTGTGCCCTGGGAATAAGATGATCAGTGTTCATCTTATCTACGCCCCACAAGGTTTTATAAGTCATTTTTTAGGTCATCCCTCGCTCCGATGCGCCAGGGAATAGCTCAGGAGGAAACAGTCACGGCCTACCCTTATAACAGAAGCCCTCTATTCCCTGAAACATCCTTAAGAATCTTTTCTGCTGGTTTTTGTAGATTCTGCATGAAAGTCGCAGTGAGAAGAGGTTGTCACCAGGGTAACTGTGGTCCTTTATGGCGTTGGCCGCTTTCTTGAGGCAGCTATATGTTTTATAGCTGGGTGACCAGAACTGCACACAGGATTCCAAATGTGGCCATGTTCATCTGCACCATAATGTCTCAACTCCTGTACTCAGAGCCTTTACCAATGAAGTTAAACATCTTCACTGTCCTGTGTTGCCACTTTTGGGGAAACATGACCTGATAGCTTAGGACTCTTTATTCTGCAACCCCCCCCAGGCCCTACCATTTACTGTGTAAACCCTACCCTATTTTGACATTAAATCCAACACCTTACACTTATCCAAATCAAACTCCATCTGCCATTCCATGGTCCACTGCTTAAGATCCCATTGTAATCTTGGATAACTTAATTTGCTGTCCACCATTCCACCAATTTTAGAGTCATCTGTAAACGCACTAGTTGTGCCACCTGTATCTTCAGCCAGTTAATTGATATGGATGATAAACAGCAGTGGGCCTAGCACCAATCCCTGTGGTACACCACTGCTCACAGATCTCCAGACTGAAAAACAATCCTCCACTACCACCCTCTGAACTCCTCCCTCCACCAGTTTTGTATTTCATTTATAGTCCTAGTAATTACATCTTTAAGTCTCTACTCAAGAGACGGAATCATAGGACTCATGGTCATCTAAGAATAAACATAGAACCTAGAACAAAGCAGCATAATATGGGCCCTTCAGACCACAATGTTGTGCCGGCCTGTACAACCCTACTCCACATCAATGTAACCCTTCCCTCCCTCCCTCACAGCCGAAAACTCGCTCCTTGTTGGATTTGGTGTTGTGAATGTGGGAAGATGGCCTACAGTGTCTCCTGAAATGCAGATGGAATAGGTGCACGGTGAAAATCAAGGCAATCACGAATCGCCTAACCCACTGTTGTGCCCACTTAACTTGTGTGCTGTGACTGGAACTGCGACTACGACACGGTAAAATATATTAACTGAGCCACTGGCAAGTCCTAGTGGTGAATTGTCAGAGAGTGAAGAGTGTGAGGGATGATGTGTGGACTAAACCTCTCATACCTCCTTTTCCAATCATTTGCCTGATGGAGAAAATATATTATTGGGAATGGCAAAAAAGCTGACATTAAACGAACTAGAACAGATTCTACTGGTTGGTGGCAGAATGAAACACTGAATAACCTGGACAGGAAATTAGTATTGATGGTACTGATGTGTAAAACTTTCCTAAACCTTGCTGTTGATTGAACTGATAACCATTTTGTTTCCATGATTGAAAAGTGAGCAAATCTAGCAAACGGAGTCACAGGAAATAGTTGCAGAAAATAAAAGTTATCAAGGTTTGTTGGGTCTGTACTTGTGCAGCTGTCTAGCAGTAGAGCAATGAGAAATGAATAACTTGTCTAACATTAGATGATGCAGTTTATTGTTGCCAAAGAGTGACGATTAACAGTAATCATGAGTTAGATTTACAACAAGGAAATTTTGTTCTTCGTTGAGAAGAGGAATTCTCATGTAAGCAGTTAAAGCTGCTCGGGGCCTGAATCTATAAAGACAAAATGGGTCTTTGCATAATTCTGGCAGGCTTTTTTTTTTGCATATCCTATAACAGCAATGTTCTCATTAAAGTGTGCTCCAATCCCAAAAATGTGAAAGTAGCCCAACGTCTTGCATTAAGCAAAACCTGTGAAGCTTTCCTTGCATTGAAATTGAAGATACGGGTCACGGTCACATGCCACTACTCAAGACTGGCTAATTTAGCACTTAATCTAATCATATATCTTGAATCTTGTTCTTGCTTTGTGGCTGTTTTGTAGAGTATTTTAAAACAATATTTAATCCGTTCAATTTATTTCTGTTTGTAAATTCTAGTACTTTAGAGGTCTAAGTGGAATGCTGTCAGTGGATTTTTGTTTATGGGGAAGAAATTATGCTGGGCATAAATTAGGTATCATTTACAGTGCAACTCCGATTATCTGAAATCGGATTCTACAAAATCCATAAATGTCCAGCCACTGCAAGCGGCTGGCTAGGGGCGGGCTGATGACACCGTCAGCCCGTGACCCAGGATAGCTTAGTGAACGTATTATGCCAGATTATCGCAGAATAGTCACCATCGGTGTGGCCGCCGCTGCTACCCCCCGGGGCCCCAGACTTGCCGCTCCACTCCCTCGTCCTTCTCAATCTACCGGTTGCGGTGGGTCAGGATGATGAAGCCAGGGACCCGAAGGTGCTGCAGCGGGTGGTGGCGGCGGCCATCCCGATGATGACTATTTTCACTGATGATTTGCAATATCCAGAACCAAGAAACTCACAGGTGAGTGAGAGTGAAATATAAACACTGTAAAAATGATCAATGGCCGACTTCTTTGCCCATAATCCCACACGCAGCTGGATCCGCTCTGCGTTTCCCAGAGTGGCTCCGGCTGCTTGGGGAATTATGGGTATCAAAGTCGACCATTCTGTGACGGTATTTATTACGGGGGGGGTGCCGCGGCTACGGCTCCGTACAACGCACCGAGGCACCGCTCCACATTAAAGCCTTTTAGGGCTGCTCTCCAGAAAGGTAAATTAAAATTTTTCTCCAAGGATGGAGCTGGCCTTGAAGTGGAGGCCCTCCATAAAAACGCCTTGAAAGAGTCACCCCAACGGGTGAGTGGTATCAACCAACTCTTCATCCTGGGCGATGCCATTGCTATGTCACACAACTTTACTCAAACAGCTGCTACGAGCAAAGCACCACCCAAGGCTCTTCACTGGCTGAATATTGCTCCCATCTTCACCAAAGGTTCTTGTGTTACTTCAGAAAACATTTACTATTTTAAACAGCATGTTTTTACCTATTTATTTTATTCTTGTTTATTTTAATTTTCCTCAATTAATTTTTTTTTTGGCCAGGTGCTTGAATTCCAAAATACAGAATAAGAGGTGAGCTCTCAATGAATTTGTATGAGAAAACGATAACCATAAGCAAAAAATATGAAACGAACCGTAAATTTTGTCAATGATCTGATTTTCAGGAAAATTGTGATTTTTCTAAGACCTCCCCCCCCCCACCCCCCCCCCCCCCCCCCCCCGAACCCTCTAACATTGAGTGTATTGAACTAAGTCGTTTTAGGCCAAACACCCACAGGAGGCGGAAGACGTTGGAATCTAAAGCCAAGCACAATCTGCTGAACCAAATTCAGTTCTGGAGAAGAATTTTGGCACCAAGCCTTGACCCTTCTTTTTCTGCCACTGACGGACCCTCCCAACAGCTTCTGTAAATTTGGACTAAAATGGGCAAAGCATTGACAGATGATACTTTTTTTAATATACAACATAGTAAAAGCCGATTCTGGCCATTGATCTGTCCGTCCAATTACACCCAATTTAACTACAAGCCCATATGTGTTTGAGGGTGGGAGGAAACCGAGCCCCTGGGAAAACCCAAATGGGTAAAGGGGAAATCGTACAAACTACTTACAGGCAGCGTCACATTTGAACCCGGTTCGCTGCTGAAGTAATAGCGTTGCGCTAACCGTGCCACCCAACCTAATCCTGTTGAGCATGAAGTGATACATTTGGAGGGACTAATAAAGATAGGATGTGAACAAATGAATGGCAATCTCTTCAGAGTACAGTACAGAGGAATAGACGGACTATTATATACAAGCCCAAGGACCCCTGAAGGTGTCAACACAAGTGTATAGTGAATAAGGCATGCAGAATACTTGCCTTAATTATCCTGGGTATTATGTAAAGCAGGAGTGGCCAACCTTTTAGTTTTTAATTTAGATATACAGCACGGTAACAGGCCATTTTGGCCCACGAGTCCGTGCCACCCAATGAAGTTAAACCCCCGCCCCGGTACATATTTGTAAAGCATTGGCTAGGCCACAGATGGAATACTGTGCAGTTCTGATCACACTATTGGAAGGGATTGATGATACTAGAAAGGATGCAGAGGAGATCCACCAAGGAACGGTGTATTTCAGTGTTGAAAGTGAGACTGGAGAGGCCTGGTTTTTGTGGATTTGTTTTTCTTGGAGTGGAGTGGCCTGTTAAATGTGTTCGTAGAGTTGATATTAAGAAAATGTTCCCTAGAGTAGAAGGTTTGGGTTTAAAATAAGGAGTAAGCAGTTGAGGAAGTGCGAGGAGTAATGTTTTTACCCAGAGGGGTGGTTAAAACATGGAATGTACTGCCTGAGAGGATGGTGGAGGCTGAGTCCTTTACAACATTTAAGAAGTATCCAGGCAAGCACTTGACTCACTAAGACATAGAGGGCTTCAGGACTTTAGCATTTTTTGGTCTCCAATTGGTATCATTGAACAAGTCTGCCATTTTATTCATTTAATGTGCAATGAAAAACTCATTGAACATAGAACTTTACAGCACAGTACAGGCCATTCAGCCCATGATGTTGTGCCGACCCATATATACCTCCCAAGAAAAAAAAATAAACTCTCCCTACCTCATAACCCTCTGTTTTTCTTTCATTCCTGCAGCTGTCTGAGAGTCTCTTAAATTCCCCTATTGTCCCAGCCTCCACCACCACCCCTGGCAATGCTTTCCAGGCACCCACAACACCCTTATGTCTCCCCTAAACCTTCCTCCCTTCACTTTGTACAACGACCACTAGTGTTTGCTACTTCTGCCCTGGGAAAAAGGTGCTGAAAGATTAATGATTGTGCCGTGATACGTATTTGACATGTATTGTCTATGTAATCCTCACATGAGAATCCTCAGTACAGATTTCTTTCTTTTCCTCTTTGGCTTGGCTTCGCGGACGAAGATTTATGAAGGGGTAATGTCCACGTCAGCTGCAGGCTCGTTTGTGGCTGACAAGTCCGATGCGGGACAGGCAGACACGGTTGCAGCGGTTGCAAGGGAAAATTGGTGGGTTGGGGTTGGGTGTTGGGTTTTTCCTCCTTTGTCTTTTGTCAGTGAGATAGGCTCTGCGGTCTTCTTCAAAGGAGGTTGCTGCCCGCCGAACTGTGAGGTGCCAAGATGCACGGTTTGAGTCGAGATCAGCCCACTGGCGGTGGTCAATGGGGCAGGCACCAAGAGATTGCTTTAGGCAGTCCTCTTCTTTGGTGCACCTCTGTCACGTTGGCCAGTGGAGAACACGATCTTGGGAAGGCGATGGTCCTCCATTCTGGAGATGTGACCCACCCAGCGCAGTTGGGTCTTCAGCAGCGTGGATTCGATGCTGTCGGCCTCTGCTATCTTGAGTACTTCGATGTTGGGGATGAAGTCGCTCCAATGAATGTTGAGGATGGAGCGGAGACAGCGCTAGTGGAAGCGTTCTAGGAGCCGGAGGTGATGCTGGTAGAGGACCCATGATTCGGAGCCGAACAGGAGCGTGGGTACAGATTAATCTTTTTGCTATTGGATGTTTCCTGGGTTGCTAACAGGGATCCTATACTCTTGCATGGGTGAAAGGGTACGTTGGACAAGATCAACACCCTGCTGAATGGATATCCATGAGGATGGTTGAAGCTTGGCAACTCTTTCTAAGAGGCATTCCACTCGAGCACGTTGATATCAAGAAGTAGATGTTGTGACTCTTGAACGACAAACTAGGAAATTATAGTTATAGTTTGGATCTCCCAGTGGCCACCCACTTCAATTCCCCATCCCATTCCCTTGCTGACATGTATGTCCATGGTCTTAGGCTCCTCTCGACTGAGGCCACCCGCAAATTGGATGAACAACACCTCATCCTCCAACTGAGCACCCTCCAATCAGATTGCATTAAAATCGATTTCTCTGGCTTTCGTCAAACCCTTCACCCTTGCCTTCCCCCAGCTCTGACTCTCTCTCTCTCTCTCTCCTTTTTTTCCCTTTGTCTCCTTTCACACCGACAAAATCAATTCTCATATCTCACCTTATCATATCCAATGGACACCTTTTGTTGGTCTGGAATCCTCCCCTAGCCACCACCATCTCTGTTCTGAGATTTCCAGGTTTTTTTTTACTTGTTCCTTAAAGAAGGGCTCAGGCCAGCCTGAAATGTCGGCATTATATCTTTATCTCCTATGGATGCTGTAAGACCGGCTGAGTTCCTCCAGCATTTCTGTGTTTTTAGTCAGAAATTATAGGCCAGTGGGCCATATAACAGTGGTAGGCAAATTATTGGGAAAAGATTCTTAAGTAGACCCTATCCCTAAGAATATTCTCCCAATAATTTGTATTGAAAAGTGTGGAATTATTAACGATAGTTGCTGTGATTTTCTTAGGGAAGGTGTTGAAGAGATGACACAGATGATATTTTAGGGTAGGACAGTGGATGTTTAATTTAATTTAGGCATACAGCATGGTAACAAAGCACTTCCAGCTCATGAGCCTGTGCCACCCAAATGCCCCAATCAACCTACAACCCCTGCAAGTTTTGAAGGGTGGAAGGAAACCCACGCAGACACGGGAAGAACATACAAACTTCTTACAGACAGTGTCGGATTCGAACCCAGGTCATTGGTGCTGCTCAAACATGGTGTATACATGGACTTCAGTAAACCTTTTGACAAGATTCTTCATGGTTGACTGATCCTGCATATTAAGGCTCATGGGATTTATGGAGAATTGGTAGATTGTCTTCTATGACTAAGCCATTTTAAATCCAATGAAGGAGGGGTGTTATTCTGACTAGACGTCTGTGACCACTATTGTTCAGCAGGCATCAGTACTGGGATCCCTGTTGTTTGTAATATATATAGCATATATTGTTATATGTAGGTGGGCTGATTAGTTGTAAATCACAAAATCTGTAGACACAGTGGTTGAAGTAAAAACTACAGGCTAATAAATCACTGGGAGAAGATGGATTTCCACCTGAGTTTTGTAGACACTTCAAAGAATTACTAATGCCCCTGTAAATGGATGTCCTGGACCAGTCAGTGGAAACACAGGCCCTCCCAGCATCATTCTCAACCACAATTATTACAGTTACGAAAAAGGATAGGAACCCACTAAAAACTTTGTCTTACGGACCAATATCCCTGTTAAATGCTGATCATAAAATACTCGCGAAAGCATTGGCTAATAGGTTAGGACAATACTTGCCAAAACTGATACATACAGATCAAGGAGGATTTGCTAAAGGGAGGCATTCCTCAAATAGTCTGGGAAGATTATTTAATATAATGCACATGGCAGAATCTGAAGGAAAACCCAGTATTACAATCTCCCTAGACACGGAAAAACTATTTGACCTTTTGGAATTTCCCTTTTTATTTAAAACTGGAAAAATTTGGTATAAGCAGAATATTTATAAATTGGGTAAAAACTTTATACCATAAACCACAAGCTAAAACAATAACAAATAATCCGATGTCAGCGGTGTTCCCCTTGAGTAGATCGAGTAGACAAGGATGCTCTCTGTCCCCAGCACTTTTTATTTTAGCGATTGAACCACTGGCAGAGATAATAAGAAGAGATTTGGATATAAAGAGCTTTAAAGTCAGGCAAGAAGAAAACAAAATCAGTCTATTCGCTGATTATGTGCTATTGTACCTATCAGACCTGGCTAAATCTTTGGAAAAATTATAAGGAACGCTAGAAAAATATGGAAGAATATCAGGCTACAAAATATATATAGATAAAAGTGAGATAATACCATTAACAAATTTTGAATATGAAAGATACCAAAAAATTTAAATGGAAGCCAGATGGAATAAAATATCTTGGAACAGCAACTGACAATACCTCGCAAAATCTGTACAAACTAAATGATCTTCCTCTTCTTGGAAAGATCGAAAGAGACCTACAGAAATGGAGAGACTTGCCGATTACTTTAGTGGGAAGGGTTAACTGCATCAAAATGAAAGTGATGCCAAGACTGCAATACCATTTTTTAATCGCTGCCTATTCCATTACCTAAAAAATATTAAGCTACTAAACAACCATATCAGACAGTTCCTATGGAATAATAAGGTACCAATAAGGTACCATTGGAACAACTGAGATGGGACTACAGGCTGGGAGGACTTAGACTTCCAGATTTCAAAAAATATTACCTAGCTGCACAGGTTAAACTTCTCGCAGCCTTCTTCACTGAAGATAACTCCCCGTCTTGGGTTCAAATGGGGATGTACTCAATGGAGGAGGGGGAAGCAAAGGATTTTATCTATAAATGGAGTGTCAAAGAACTAAAGAAAAAGACGGATAACCTTATTTTAATACATATGATTAGAACATGACAAGAAATCAATGAATGTAGAGGGAAAAAAAGCAGGGATATCAATAAAAGCACCATTGTGTAAAAATGTGTTATTGCCTATGAACATGGGCAATGGAATATTAAATTCATGGTCTAACAAAGGTACAACATATATTAAGGACTGTTACATAGAAGGAACTCTTGTGTCCTTTGAATAAATAAAACATATATACGGAGTGGCCAGTGGGACCTTCAATTTTCTCCAGCTTAGATCATTCTTAGAAAGATGGTGACCCCACCTAAAAATTAGTGAAACTGAACAAACGGTCTGAATGGGGAATACACCCAAATTTATAACAAAGATGTACTATGCTCTCCAGAGCAAAAGTGCAAAACCAAGGAAAGGATGGGAGTCAGACTTGGGGGGTGGTGATTTCAGAAATAAGCTCATCAGGTTGATGTAAGGACATCAGTTATAAATGCAAAATATCGATTGGTTCAGTATAATTTTTTACACCAATTTTATCTTACCCGTAAAAGTTACACCGATCAAAAGCCGAAATTTCAGAGATGTGTTTCAGATGTGGGACTGAAACAGGAGCTTTTCTTACATGCCATGTGGTCATGAGTGAAGGTGAGGCCATTTTGGCAAGAAATCGCAGGAAAATTAACCAGGATAACAGGAGTGACCTTCATAGGCGACCTGTAGCTACTAGGTAATTTCTTGGAAATAAGTGACAAATTGACCAAATATCAAATCTCATTTATAAAAATAGTACTGGTGGGAGCCAAAAAATGTATTGTGATCACTTGGAAGTCCGACTCCCCTCTACTTATTCACGATGGACTGTGGAAATGAACAGCTGTAAACCTACGGAAAAAATCACATACAACTTAAAGAACAAATATGACACTTTTGTAAAGGTCTGGCAGCCACACCCGGACCACATAGGGGCCCAAATACAGTAATAAAAAAGGGGGAAAAAGATATAAAAGTAACTATTATATATGCAAAAATGTAGTTTCCCCAACTCTATCCTATATACTTAAAATATATGTAAGTTCTGACAGTGAACAGATCAGTATGTATGGAAGGGGGAGAGAGGGAGGCACTTGTAAGAAAATGTTTAATGTATATCAACTTTCCCACCATGTTTAAAAATTGTCCGCTATTGCTATTTATTGCTAGCATTTTCCCACAGTCCCTTATAAAGATTTATATAGGTCAACATAACAACAGAGGCTGAAAGGCTCCTACTGTATTGCACATAAAGGTTAACCGTGTTATAATTAGGCATGATTAATTTTGTTCAAATATAAGATCATAATACATTGATCAGAATTTAGGGGAGGTCACCAGTAGAAGGTAGAACAGTCCTAATCCCGGGGATGGCTCCTCGCAAGTGTGAGAGCGTTCAGCGTCCCAATTAGGACTGGTCATGTGTGAAAAGCCAAACCCCCATTCCTATCCCGGGACACTGAACGGCCAATTTAGTGGGACACAAGTGTAAAAGGGGTTCAAATTATGATTAAGGAAAGGATGTAGAAGAGATTACCCAGGATGTTGCCTGGATTAGAGAGCATTAGCTAAGAGGAGAGATTGGACAAATTTGGATTGTTTTCTAGCGTTAAAGGCTGCTAGTTAATAAGCTTATGAGAGGCAGAGCAATTGGGTCGAAAGTCGGTCTTTTTCCCAAGGTGGAAATGTCAAATGCCAGAGGCCACGTGAGATGGGTGAAAGTTTAGAGGAGAGTAAAAGCAAGGTAAGCAATTTGTTGCACAGGTTGGTAGGTGCCTGGAATACACTGCCCAGGAAAGTGGTGGAAGCAGATACATTTCCAATATGTAAGAGGCATGGAATGGAAGACTATAGACTATGTGCGGCAGGTGGAAGGAGCTTCAATTGGCATCGTAGTTAACCTCGTCATGATGGACCAAATGTGTTCTTCCTGTGCTGTGTTGTCTGGTCATTTCTATCATTACTTTTGGTCTAGATTAGATTTAATCCCTTTCTAACCACAGAGCACCTATTGCTTAAGGTGGGATGTGAGTGGGAGAAAACGAAAGGTTGAGAACCACTGCTCTGGACCCAATTGTGACTGAAATATTTTGCTTGAGAAAAATAGTCATCGGCCCACTTCCTGTGGAGTTCTGAAACCATGCACATAACGAGTCAATGAGGTACGATTAAAACAGTGGTTTTCAAACTTTTTACTTTCCGCTCACACACTACTAATCACAGAGCCCCTATACTTAAGGTGGTATGCGAGTGGGAAAAAAAAGTTTGAAAACCACTGGCTAGATCCTTGTCAGTAACTCTGGCAAATAAAAAAAAATAACTTGAGGAATATGGCAGTGTTTGAATCATCCACAGTAATTAGTCAGGTCATGCAAACTTGCGTAATCTGTAGTTGCATCTGCATTGAATGCAAGGGTTGTGTAACTCCAGGTCGAGTGTAATGCCAGTCACTTTGGGCTCAAAGTGAACTCTTGTTCTTTCGTCTCCTAATGACTTGAATCCTCCCACCAGACTAGAGGAGATGGAGAGACGAGATAAAGGACAACAAGAGACGCGGTTGGCTGGAGGAGTAACAGTGAAACTGTCATTTTTGCATGATGTTTGTACTCAACATTAATAGCTGTCCTTGTGTTCGCAAGAATGCAACCACCTACATGTACAATATACATTTGGAGTGTTGGAGATTATTTTTAACATAAAAGTCTTGAGGGGGAAGTAACAGACCTCTAAATATTACAGCTACTGTGGATCATTAAAAAAATTAGGTATATCTGATTCAGGCCTTGTGGGAGTTTGTTAATTTGCTGTCTGGATTTGAGTAGGAGTACACTTGGGGTTTGTGAGAATGAAAGCTTGACTGAAAGGTTGGAGCGCCTGGCTGGTGGCAAGTGGAACAAGGTAGCCTCACTCACATTGCAAATCTAAAGGGCAGAACTTCCAAACAAGCAAAAAATACTTGCAGTAAAAGACCCACTGGTTCATCAGTCCCCAATAAATTGGAAAAATATAACTTTACATGAAATTTCTTTTTAGTCTACTGTAAGGCAAAGATTTGCCATCAGCAGAAATTGCCCAGATCCCCTTATGGTCAGAGAAAGAAGCAACAAAGAGTCTCTCTCCCCCCACCCCTGGAATGTCCATGGCTTCGCCTCCAGCCTCCACAGCCAGACAATCAATCCTAAACACTTTGTTCCATGCCCAATCTCATTGTTGTACACTCTCTGTGAAAGGAAAAAAAGTAAGCTCCTTGGCCAAATAAGGCTAAAAAAAAACTGTCTACAAATATTTCTCAATCTCCTCTCTGGTATGGGCATACAGTTGTGTGCAAAGGGGCAGCCTTTCTTGTGATATGATTGATCCCTGTCCCAGTAAATGGTATTGCAGATAGGCTGGGATCTAGTGACTTGCCACTATTCTGTAACCTTTATGCAGTAAAACACCTCGTATCTGGCACCTATGGGGATTGATAGATGCTGGATAAGTGTATTTTTCAGTTGCTTGAGTCGTACTCTTAGAATGCCTATTACACCTGCATTAAGAATAAATAAAAGATGAAAATACTAGACTGTACTTACAGTGAACAAACTTCACTTGCATGAATATATAAACAAAGCATTTAACTTTATTTTCAGTCACATTCTTTGAAAACATTTAACCGTCACTGCATCTGCAGGTTCCTCCCCCTCCACGGAGCTGCCCAAAAGGTGAACAATAACATTATAGATAATTCCCCCCCCCCCCAAAAAAAAGTTTAGAGATAAAGCGACCAGGGCGACGCTTACTAAGCAGGGATAAGGAGACACTTTAGAATGATCCCAACGGCGAGCAGTTCTTCATCCTGTGTGACGCCAAAGCCGTTTGAACTTTATTGAAACAGCTGCTATGAGCAAAGCACAATCAAGGCACTCACTCCGCTGGCTAAATATTTGCTCCTATCTTCACCAAAGGTTTATGTGTTACTTCATAAAACATCTACAATTATAAACTTAAGTATATTTTTAATCTATTTTATTTTTTAAAATCTTATTTATTTTCCTCAATTTTTTTGGTGGTTGCTTGAATTCCGGATACCAGGGGTTTTACTCCATGGGTTCTTGACAGCTCTTTTATTTTGAGGAACTGGGAGACTATGAGTAAATTCTATGGAGTGGGCTGCAGTTACTATGAAGGGAAAGAAACTTTGTTCCGGGAGTGTATTGATTCCATAATGGAACCTCCACCACCCTAGCTGTCTATTTCTAAATCTTGGTACAGTATAAGGGTATTAAAGGTTACGGAGAGAAGGCGGGGACGGGGTACTGAACTTTAAGATCAGCCATGATCTCGTTGAATGGCGGAGCAGGCTCGAAGGGTCGAATGACCTACTCCTGCTCCTCTCTTCTATGTTTAAACACTGATTTAACGTGATGAGTCATTGGACTTGGGTGTTGGGTCCCGGCAGGAGCAGGGGACATTGGGCTCCCAGCAGGAGCGGGGGTTGGGGGGGCCGTCGGGCTCCTGGCAGGAGCAGGGATGTCGGGCAGTTCCAAACACAGACGCAAACATGTTTATACTTCATACACAAGTACTGGATCATAATGGTTTACTAAAAATTAATTTGTGTTTTAATTTCCACTGTGTAACAACAGGTAGAGCAGGAGGTTAAAAAGGCAAATGGTAGGTGGGCCTTCATATCAAGAGGGTTTGAGTCTAGGAACAAGGATACCTTACTGCAGCTGTACAGGGCCTTGGTGAGACCCCACCTGGAGTATTGTGTGCAGTTTTGGTCACCTGATCTAAGGAAGGATGTTCTTGCAATGGAAGGAGTGCAGAGGCGATTCACCAGGCTGATACCTGGAATTGCAGGAATGACTTATGAGGAGAGATTGCGCAAATTGGGATTGTACTCGCTGGAGTTCAGAAGATTGAGAGGGGATCTCATAGAGACCTATAAAATTCTGGCAGGACTGGACAGAATGGATGCAGACGGGATGTTTCCAATGGTTTCCTGGAGCCATGGTTCGAGGATAATAGGCAAACCATTTAGGACCGAGATGAGGAGGAATTTCTTTACCCAGAGGGTGGTGAATCTGTGGAATTCATTGCCACAGAGGGCAGTAGAGGTAGATTCATTGAATATATATATATATATATGAGGGAATTAGATGTATTTCTTCAGTATAAGGGAATTAGGGGTTACGGAGAGAAGGCGGGGACGGGGTACTGAACTTTAAGCCAGCCATGATCTCATTGAATGGCGGAGGAGGCTCGAAGGGCCGAATGACCTACTCCTGCTCCTATCTTCTATGTTTCTAACAGCAATTTATTGTTTAGCGTGACCCTGCTTTTTCCACAGTGAGATTTTATGGACCCCAATGATCATGTTATAACGGAGCCATTGATCTCTGGGAATATCATCGAGCAAAGTTAAGCATCTCAATTTGTAGTTTAATGACCCATGATTCTTTTCAACAAAGGAATAGATATTCCAGTTGAAACAATCCATCCATAACATTTTTAATTTCACCTTTCCCCTGGATCATGACTCATCCATGTGCACACATTGTATCATGAATAATCTTTAAGTGGTTGTACATGAATGATGATTCAAAGGTGTAGTTCCATTGCTTTTTAAATAAAAATATTTTCTGAGGGTGTAAAAACACGATGTTGGAGAACCTCAGCGGGTCAAACTGTGTCCTTTATATAGCAAAGATAAAGATAGGTAACCAACATTTCAGGCTTGAGCCCTTCATCAACTTATGAGCAAAATGTAATTGGGTGCCTGAATAAAATGGTGGAGGGGAGGGGCAGGGGGTGGAGCACAGGCAGGAGATAATAGGTGGACAATGGTTAGAGTACACACCAGCAAACTGGGAAGGGGAGGTGGCTCTGTGAATGGAGAAAGAAGGGGGTGGAGATCTGATCCCCCCCCCTTCCCCCTCCCCCTGTTTGCTGGTGTGCCCTCCCTCCCTTATCCACCTATTACTTCCTGCCTCTGGGACTCTGCTCCTCCCCCCCACCACCACCACTGTTCATTCAGGTGCCTGGCCACAGTTTGCTCATATCCTGATGAAGGGGCTCAAGGCCAAAACGTCGGCTATGAATCTTTTATCTTTGCTATAATAATGTTCAACCTGCTGACTTTCTCCAGGATTTTGCTTTTACCTCAATCACGGTGTCTACAGACTTGCGTGTTTTACTCCTGCTTTTCTGGAGATGGGCCTCGTGGCTGGGAGAGAGTGGCAGTTTAACAATCGTGAAGAATTCTTTCCCTTTCCCTCTTGTCGGCCCACATTCCCCCGAAGCCATTTTTTGGGCAGCCTGCGCGAGTGGTGGCTTTCATCAGAGCTTGTGTCACTTTCTCTTGTCAGTTCTGCTGAAATTCCGAAGCGTGAACGCCCGCGACCCATCGCCCGACAGCTACGGAGATGATTCTAGTCTGCTGCTTCAGCTGCGGGACCACCTGCTGGATTCCTTGGGAGTGAAGAGCCATCTGCTCACAGATGAGTTCACCAGGTGAGTTGGGGCCCCTCTGTGGGTTGATCCTTTACATGGGCCTCAGTTTGAACACTGCACCGGGAGGGATGTTCCATCCTTTTCTAGTTCTGACCCTGGACAGAGGATACAATAAAACCTCTGGTATCCAGCACCTATGGAGATTGGTAGACGCCGGATAAGTGAATTTCCCACTTGCTCGAGATTATCTTTTGCGTGAATGGAGAACTAACCTTTTTTTTGGTGGCGGGGGCAATTTTACACCTTCCTGTTATTTACCCCCACAATTTTTTGGGGGCCGGTTACTTGAATTCCGGAAAACGGGGATTTTACTGCATCCCTGATATTATAAGGCTCTTTCCATGTCAGGATCCAGAATTAACATCAACACTCAT
The DNA here is from genome assembly GCF_036971445.1 of Narcine bancroftii. NCBI lineage: Eukaryota > Metazoa > Chordata > Chondrichthyes > Torpediniformes > Narcinidae > Narcine > Narcine bancroftii. The sequence continues at coordinate 13,693 of NW_027212230.1, read as the reverse complement.
AAAGGAAGCGCACTGATGTTTTTCTCTTTCCCCCATCAGAATTGCAATAAGTGGACAAATAAATAAATTTCCCATCTGAGGAACGAGTAACTAATGGAGAGGATTACTTGGGGTGATCATGTTGAGGGGTGGGAAGACAAAACTCGGGAGGAAGCCATTTGTAGCAGATTGAGAAGCCCTATTCAGAAACGAGGGTTCAGAAAGTATGAAGCCTGTCAGCCTTGCGTCAATAGATAATGTTGCAGTTCATTATTAAGGAAATAGAAGCAGGACAATCAGTAGATCATATTTCAGTCAAGTATAATTTTGTGAAAGGAAATGGTGTTTGACAAATTTATTTGTGCTCTTTGATGATGTAATGTTGGGTGTCAATAGTGTATTTGCATTTCCAAAAGGCATTTAATAAGGTGACCTCAGTGATTACTGCTTAAATGATCATGGCATTGAGGGAAAGAATTGCAGCTGTATCACCTCTGTCACATGCGGGCCACTGGCGAAAGGCTTAGCTGTGACAAAGCTGCAAAACCTCTGAATACAGGTTCGCACATTAAGATTAGTAAAGAATTCCTGATAGCTTTGAAATCTCAGGACGTCATCAAAACTGACAAGAAGAAAAATCAACCTTCTTTTTTTTTAGTTATTTCCACGACTAGGCAATCCCTCTGCATTATATTTATCAACCTTATCTCTGCTTCCCCCTTAGCTCCTGTTTCTCCGAGTTGGCGCCGGTGTGTGCTGTTGTGGGCGGAGTGCTCAGCCAGGAAATTGTAAAGGTACGCTGGTCATTTATCTCACACACACGGGGCTCGCAATGGTAATGGATGTAGCCATGGCAAGTTTGGATGTATTTAAGAAAAAGTGAAATAGGCAGGAGGAAGATCAAGTGAGGTGCAAAGATGAACTGTTGTCTGCAATGACCTGGTGTGAGGTGTTCTCAAGCCTCTGGATTTCGCTCATCAAGTAGTTGGTTGTGCACTTGCCCACAATAAATATATGCTGCTTGGCAGAATGATAGAATCATAGCTGGTACAGTTTGGAAGCATCCATGCTGACCAGAGGGCACTCTTCCATATTACTCCCATCAACCCGTGCTTGGTTCACAGCCCTCTGTGCCCAAGTGTTTCAAGTGCTCATCTGAACCCTTCTTGGGTGCTGTCAGTGGCAACCACTCTCTCTCTCTCTCTCTCTCTCCCTCTCTCAAAATGTATTTCAGATACTCCCATTCTGGAGTGGAAGAAGGTCCCCCACATGACCCCTCTAAATCTCTTTGCTCTTACCTGAAACCTGTGACCTCCAGTTTTATCGACCTCTGATGTGGGGGAAAGTTCCCTTCATTCTACCCCAGTGCTTCTCAACCATTTTTTTTCCCCACTCACACGCAACTTTAAGTGCTCTGTAAGGGATTACTCAAGGTGGTGTGTGAGTGGGAAGGGGGAAAAAAAGTTGAGAACCATTGGTCTACTCTATCTCTACATCATTTTATATTCATGATTAATGACCCAAAGCTTGAGTTAATTTTCTAACCCAGCTGGTCGATGTGGAATCTGCCATTTTATGAACTGGGAGATAAGTGACCATTAAAGCAATCAGGTTTTTGTAAGAACTTCTGCCAATAGCCTACACACATTTAGTGGCCAGAACACAGCTTAAATCCCCAAAATGATGTACTTGACCCTCAATTGCATTTTAAATTTAAATTTAGACATACAGCACAGAACAGGCCATTTCGGCCCACGAGTTCGTGCCGCCCAATTTATACCCAATTCACCTTCACCTCCGAATCATTTTGAATGGTGGGAAGAAACCGGAGCCCCCGGGGGAAAACCCACGCAGGTACGGGGAGAACATGCAAACTCCTTGCAGACAGCGCAGAGTTCGAACCCAGGTCCCGATCGCTGGCGCTGTAAAGGCGTGGTGCTGCCTGTGCCACCCAAACCGTATGTTTTGCATAGCTAATGGAGAGAAGATCAGATACTTCAAAGATGTATTTTTGTGCTAGACCGAGTTGCCTTCAGGCATTACTTATTTGGGGCGTTACTTCATTTAGTCCCTGAATTGCAGGTTTTTACCTTTCCATAGTCACTGTCCATTAATTTGACCAAGAATACAGTCTTCCTGAATTACTCAGTTGGTGGTTCTGCATCTGGTATCTTTTTGGTTGTGGGTAAGAAGAGAAAGAAATGTTGGAGAGAGAAGCAGATGATTTCTGGAGTTAGGTTCTTCCCCAGGAGCTGCATTGTATCCTAACAATAATGTGAAGCAATAATGTTCCATCCAACAAGGAGCTGTAATTCTAGACTAAGCTAAGATCTCCAAATCCAAATCCAGTCACCATGGTCTGGCACCTATGGGGACTGTAGATACCGCATATGCAAATTTTCCGGTTGACTGATACAATGCCTAACTAATATACCCGCATTAAGAATACACAGTTTAAAAAAAAAAATAGTGTATATCATGGCTAATGTGATTTATGGTGTGAAAAAATAAATAAAAAATAAAAAAAAAGAATACACAGTTTAAAAGGCACATTGTAATTTGGAAAAAAAAGTGTTGTGGTATTTAATTGTATAAAGTTCACTTTAATCAGGTAATTCCCATAACTAAACAAAATTTAAATTTGATCCCTGGTTGCTAGCGCTGCAACAACATGGCGCTAACCGTGCCACCGTCATAATGAACCCCCTCCCCCACGTTTACGGATTCTTTGGCTTGGCTTCGCGGACGAAGATTTATGGAGGGGTAATGTCCACGTCAGCTGCAGGCTCGTTGGTGGCTGACAAGTCCGATGCGGGACAGGCAGACACGGTTGCAGCGGTTGCAAGGGAAAATTGGTTGGTTGGGGTTGGGTTTTTCCTCCTTCGTCTTTTGTCAGTGAGGTGGGCTCTGCGGTCTTCTTCAAAGGAGGTTGCTGCCCGCCAAACTGCGAGGCGCCAAGATGCACGGTTTGAGGCGAGATCAGCCCACTGGCGGTGGTCAATGTGGCAGGCACCAAGAGATTTCTTTAGGCAGTCCTTGTACCACTTCTTTGGTGCACCTCTGTCTCAGTGGCCAGTGGAGAGCTTGCCTTGCTAATATACCTAATACGAATAAAGATAAAGATTCTTACTCGGCAGGGATAGGGAGACACGTTGAGAGAGTCGCCCCAGCGGGGAGTGGAATCAACTGGCCCTTCATCCTGGACGACACCATTTTATTCAAGCACAACTTTATTGAAACTATTCAAACAGCTGCTGCAGACGGGACACGAATATTTGCTCCCATCTTCAACTCGGAGAATATTTATTTTACAATTTTAAACTTTTATTTAAAATTTTATATTTTCTTATTTTAAATGTTATTTATTTAGTTATTTGTGTTTCTGGATGATTGAATTCCGGATAATAGGGATTCTACTGTACTTAAAGAGTAGTAATCTCTTCTGTGTGATGCCATTGAATATATCTGGTAAAGCTTAGTTCTGTGCTATTGTGCGAGGCCAGGGGTGGCCAAACTTGCTAATGTATGAGCCACATAGGATAAACTTAAAGTTGTATGAGTGCTGCAACAATCACACAATTGTAAACAGCAGCTTGTACATTTCCTGTCTCAGACAACACACCTTCTGTTCCGGGGTATAGGACGACTCTGTAAAGGATGATCCCCAGAAATTCCACCCAGAATGTGGTTTTGAGCGATACCCTTTGTATAAGTCGCCCCCCATAAAAATAAAATATGGCACTTACCACTAACCAGTGGATGCTGTTAAAAGCAAATCACAATTTATCATTTAAAGGTTTAAATTTTATTTGGAAATTTTAAAATAAACCACTGTCGGCTCCTATAGAGGCTGTTTAAAGCCTGTACAGACAGGGTCGGCGTCAGAAAAGTCTTAGCTGTGGGGGGGCATTAGGGTTGCCACAGGGGGCACAATCTGACGTTCGAAAACTCACTCGGGGGTGGAAGTGGTGCTGCCTACCATAAACTTTCCCCCTCCTTCCCATTTAACAGACAAATGCTCTGCTTATATTGTGTGGAGGTTAGTGACGCTAGTGGTGGGGGGGGTAGGTCACAATACCTCGTTTGGGGGTCAATCCCCCTCTTGACGCCAACCCTGTTTACCGGGACTTTGCGAATAACTAATAGGACGTGCGCAATATTGTATCGGAGCCGGCAGGAAGATGGCGGCAGTGTTGCGACTTCGTCATCAAGGTACGGAGTTTAGACCCTTTATATGGGACGACCACAATTTTAAGGTGAAAATATTAGTTTGAATTATCCTACACAATCCAATATATGGTATTGCGCACATTATATCTCAGAGAGCCACATGTGACTCGAGAGCCAGAGTTTACCCACCCCTGTACTAGGCTATGACATCAGTTAAACCTTAAAAGTTTGAGTCAGCCATGGTTGCCTCCTTTTGCCCACTGCTGGATTTGTGGTGTAGTAAATGGAGAGCAGTGCAGACCCTCTCTGGAGCATCATAAGTTTCAGAGGAAGGTTGTGACTGGAAATGTGACTCCAATTTGCTACTCTTTCTGCTGTTGCAAGTACAGAGGGAATAGCTCACAGTGAATGTGTGTGTTCTTTGCAGGCCTTATCCCGGCGAGACCCTCCTCACAACAACTTCTTCTTCTTCGATGGGCTCAAAAGTAATGGGATTGTGGACTGCATTGGGCCTAAATGAGGAAGATCAGATGCGAATAGGGTGCCCTAGTCTTCACGGCCAATAAAAGTAACCGCCTGCAAGCAGCGATGCTTAGAACAACCAATCCATGTTACCATGTAAAAGAAAGTGACATCATTTAGACAAATTGGATCATAAATATCCAAGCAAATGCAGCTGTATGGGTTTTCACAGATACAGTTTATCAGTGAAACCTGTCCCTCATGTAGATCTACTTCAGAACAATCTATCTGGTCACGTTCCTGTTGCTTGAAATTAGATAATTTCAGTGTCCCTATAAAGGTCACATACCTACCCCTTGATATCCATGCTAGAAAATACCCATCTACATCACTGAGGCCTACAGCGTGGCAAGCTATTTACTGATGTTTACCATTCCAGCTGTAGAGTAATTAATCTTAGTGCATTGATTAATATTAAGCAGTAAACTCGTCATCTCACCTTTTTCCTAGCCCATGCTCCCTATTCTTTGCAGGATCATGCTTTTGACATTCGTATTTGATTAAATACCACCTCGAACAACAAGACTGCCAGTCCCTTTGTTTTCCTTAAAACGCCAAGGCATCAATGAGCAGCTCTGCTGAAGTCCGTTTGGGTCCATCCGACCTCAGTCCTCCAGTGTGCCAACTCCTTCAGCTGTCATTGCTGGCTGCAACTCATTCAGACCTTTTTTTTCACCTCAGAGTCAACTTCAAGTTCCATTCCAGCGACTCAACCAAATGTATAGACTGCATTCCCCAGTGCCTAGGGAGAACTGAACTGTCAGAGATGATCATTTTTCCAATGCTCATGTGCTGATTATAATAATAGCCCCATGGTTTAAATATCTTTTTTTAAAAATTGTATTTAAACATACAACACGGTAACAGGCCCTTTTGGCCCATGAGCCTGTGCCGCCCAATTACACCCAATTGACCTCCAACCCTGGTACATTTTGGTGGGAGGAAACAGAGCATCTGGAGGAAACCCACTCAGACACAGGGAGAGCATTGACACCCCGGTCCAAATTGCTGGCACTGTAACAGCATTGTGCTGACCGCTACTCTAACCGTGCCGCCCTCTCTCTCTTGAACTTCTAAAACTTCTCTCTCTGGTTAGCAACCATCAAAAGTTCTTTGCCTCTTGTCAGTTCAGCCCTCCATGCACAGGGTTGTTTCAAGGCTAACACATCCTAGGTGTGAACTGGCTTAGGATTGGAAGAATACGAGGCTGGAAATGTTCAGATGATGAGTCCCAGGAACATGAATTTATGATTTGCATAATTACCAACGGATGATGGTCATACTTGAGGCCTGAAGCATGCCACACAGCTGGTTTCCTTTCGGAGGTATTCTCGCAGGAGTCGCCATCTTTGCAGAGAGGAAGGTTATTCGCGATGTCCATTTGTCTTAATGAAAAAAAAATCACATCTCCAGCAGAAATATTAGGAAATTATTGTTGCACCTGAAGCAGTGTTGTTCAGGATTCTGGATTGCTTTCAAATAAATAATTGAAATGATGGTTAACTCAGGATTCCAGACACTTCAAGCAAGCCTGATGGCCTTGGAAAACCCATAGTGGAGTCGAGAGACTGCAGGAATTTGGGCCAGCAAAGTAACAAGTTAAACAGGATAGTCTCCAGATGACGGGATTATAGCGTACACAGAAAAACTCAGCAGATCACGCAACATCTACGGGAGGCAAAGGGTGACCATCATTTTGGGCCTGAGCCCTTCTCCGAAACATTGTTTCTATCGATGCTGTGTGACCTGCTGAGTTTCTCCTGCCTTTTTGAGCATTGCCAGCAAAGTAATATCAATATTTTTTTTTACTGTTGGATCCCTTTTGAGAACTTGGCAATTATGCAATTGTCACTGAACAAGCCAGTGTGTGACATTGAAAGAACTCTGTCCTCATTCCAATGAACTTCATTGATGACCGGAGGTGAGAGGATTGTTGTGACAAAGGCTGCCAGGAGAATTTTCTGCAAAACCAGTTCTTCACCCTGTAATAGCTGAAAGATCACATAATTGTACCACACAACCAGGTAATGATTATATTGCTTATTTAAAGAAGAGAGGCCTTGGGAAATTCTGTCTTTCTTGGGTACCATAATGAACTCTGTGCTTATGGTCTTGATCAACTTGATAGTTGTATCATTCTCTGAGAACAGTTTGTTAAACTTTTGTCTAAAAACATATTTCTCAGGTATTTCCAGGCTTTGCAATGAACTCTGGGCTAAAGGTGTTACTGTTTAGTCACATTGTCAGTTATGAAATACATGGTTGGCATTCACAGTACAATGCACACATAAGGGAATGTTATGTAACAGTGCCTGTCTTTCAAAAGATAGATCTCAATATGCGAAGAGATTTTTTTTTCCCCCCCAAAATGACCCTCAACTCTTCAGCATTCAGTCCATGCACAAGTTGTTTCTTCAGTCAGGTTTGAATGCAGTAATAACTTTGTGAGAGTCTTCTGCGTTTTGCAGTTTCTTGAAAGTTTTGTAATATTGCAGGGCAGTTTTTGCTCCATAAATAAAGTTGAACTTTTTTTTTATTAAAAGTGCCTTTTCTTACCTTGACCTGAGCCTAAGCACAGAGATTGGGATGTACAGGAGTGAATCTCAGTGCTGTCCCATGCTTATTGTTTCCATAAAATTACGACTGGAACGCTACTATTAACTTGTTACACTGGATGTGTACTGGAACTTAAGAAATGGGAGAGACATTGAAACATGCCGTCCCACAATCTGGCTCCACCGTTTAATAAGACTATGCCTTGATCTGATCATGTCTCAGTAACATGTTCCTTATTGTCTCTTGTAACCTTGTAGACAAAAAAACCTATCTCAGCATGAATATATTCTGTGACTCAATTTCCACAGTTCTCAAATTCAAGTATATTTGTCTTCCGATTGCACCAATACAACCCGACGAAACAGCGATCTCTGGTCTACAGTGCAAAACTTGAGTACAGGTAAAGACTTTGCAACTGAGAGGAGAAATTCCTTTTGCCCTACTCTGAAACTGCTCCTGGTTGGTTCTTAATTTCTTCTGAGGGAAAAGAAACATCCTCTCAGCATCCCCCTTGTCAAGCCAACTCAGAAATATACGTATGATTCAATAAGAACGTTTCTCATTCTTCAAGACTCCGGTGAGTATCAGTGCAACCTGCTGAATTTTCCTCATAAGTCAATCCCTTCATTCCAGGCATCAACCTTGTAATCGTTTGCTGAACTGCCTCCCAATGTATCCATGGCCCTTCTTAAGTGAGAAAAAAATGAACAGTGTGATTTTCATTTAATTTGTACATTGTTTTGGGAAAGTATCGGGTTTGGTGGATTCACAGAGAGACAAGTAGACAAAAGTCTCACAATCAAGGGTAACTTTACACATGAGAATGAAACAGGGGAAGACATCAAATGGTACTTAATCACTCAACTAATAACTACTGGTATATAGGTATTCACTTCGGATCCAGGTGGGACTTCTCTACTGGTGGCCGCCTACCCTCTACACGGTACTAGACTTAAATTCTATAATGGTGTAAGCGGGCACAAGGGTCTTCGACACCAGCAGCTACTTACCCTACCTCACTCTCCCACACATGTACAGACTCACATGTAGGGACTTCCAAACAGTCTCCCGAGTCCCTGTACTAATGAGGGTGCGGCTCTCTGCAGGCACTGATCTATTGCAGTTCCACTAAGTGTGGTGCACACCTTACTCATGACTCCGCAGTAGTGACCCGACGTGGGGTGCTGTTTGTGGCTTGGACCAAGAGGCGGAGAGAGCATTTGTTATAATTTATATGCCTCTGAGCTGGGTGTCTGACCCATGATGACACTACATCATTCAAACGAACCAGCGGAAAGATGTATTCTTAATGGGTGGGAAGAGTCCAACCTTGTGGCAGGTGATGCGACCTCCGACTAGGTTCCAGACAGGGAGGTCATTTGGTCCTCCGCAATCCAGACATACAACACGGTAACACCCATGAGCCCATGCCACCCAATTGACCTATAGCCCCAGTATATTTCGAACAGTGGGAGGAAACCAGAGCACCCTGATGAAACCCACACAGACGTGGGGAGAACGTACAATCTTACAGACACCGCAGGATTTGAACCCTGGTCCCGATCGCTGACGCTGTAATGGCGTTGTGCTAAACACTACTCTAACTGTGCCGCCCTGATTCAGATCACGTTGCAGTTACGGCAAAACAGATTCAGTGGGCGAGGTTCCTTTATTATGTACTACATGAAATAGTTCAACGTTGCCTGCCATAAAGGCAGACAAAGAGGCTCCGCTAGCATTGCCAGACACACCCAACAATAAGAGAGAGACTTACTCTAAGGTCTCCAGCTCTGATATCATGCCAACTCCCAATGAAACTCTGAAGCAAAGGTCACAGGATAAGGCACCATCTTTCATATGTTGTGAAACCATGGCTCATCTGGTCTCCAGGTGCACCTGTGTGAGTTTTTTTTAAATTAAATTTAGACATACAGCACTGTTACAGACCAATTCAGCCCACAAGCCCCTGCTGCCCATTTACGCCCAACCTACACCCCCACTCCGGTATGTTTTGAACGGTGAGGAAACCAAAGCCCCCGGGGAAAACCCACACAGACACGGGGAGAATATACAAACTCCTTGCAGACAGCGTGGGATTCAAACCCAGGTCTGGTTCCGATCGATGCCCTGGAGCTATCTCTGGTTGAGGACACTTCTGCTCAGGGTGCACGGTTAGTGCAACGCTAATATGTAGCCAGCAACCCCAGTTCGAATCCAGCGCTGACTGTAAGGAGTTTGTACGATCTCCCCATGTCTGCGTGGGTTTCTGGTTTCCTCCCACCATTCAGAATCTATCGGGGGTTGTAATTGGGGGCATCATGAGCTTGTTGACTGAAAGGGCCTATTCCCAAGGTCAATTTTAAAATTCAATTAAATTATGTCAGTGCTGTTTGAGAGTTTGCGATGAACATTAAGACTGATTATGTTTCAAAAGTATTTCACTGGCTTGAAAGCATTTTGGAATATCTTAAGGTCATGAAAGGATATAGGTACAGGAGTTATGGTTTCACCATCTTGTGGTTTACACCAGTGCGCTTTCAGAAAATTATGCTTTTTTTTAAATCACACAGCACTTCCTTGTAGGAATTTATTTTAAAACGGGTTTTATATTTTGCTGGGTGTTCCTCTGCACTGAAACCTGCTTTGGTTCCAGACATTGCGTTCATTGCTGTTGCCATGAGATAGTCCAAACACTGAGGCAGGCTTGTGGCTTGCCTGCAAAGTAAACAACTGTTAGAAACAAAAGTGCTCTCTCCACGTGCCCTCGCTCTGTTTACCGATCAGAATCAGAATTTACCAGAATTCATGGGCATGAGCATGTCGTGAAATTTATTGTGCAAACATTTATATAAACCACATTTCAAAATAATTTTTAAAATGCAAGTAAAAGACATGGTGAGGCAGTGTCTGTGGTTCATTGTTCATTCAGGAATCTGATGATGGAAAGGAAGAAGCTGTCCTTGTGGCTTCAGACTCCTGGACCTTTCCCCAAGAGTGAAGAGGGCACGGGCTGGGTGGTGGTGGGGGGGGGGGTCCTTGAGGATAGAGGCTGCTTTCTTGAGACACTGCCTCTTGTAGATGTCCTTGATGGAGTGGTGCCCATGATCTCACAGACCGAGTTAACGACGGAGTGAAGAGGGCACGGGCTGAGTGGTGGTGGGGGGGGGGTCCTTGAGGATAGAGGCTGCTTTCTTGAGACACTGCCTCTTGTAGATGTCCTTGATGGAGTGGTGCCCATGATCTCACAGACCGAGTTAACGACCCTTTGGAGTTTTTGCCCTGAGCATTGGGACCTCCGTGACGCAACCAGCAGAATGCTCTCCAGGGCCCACCAATAGAGGTTTTTGAGAGTCGTTGGTGATGTACCGAATCTTCAAGCTCCTCACAAAGTAAAGCCGCTGGCCAGCCTTCTTTGTGATCGCATCGATATGCGGGCTGGTTCTTCTGTATTCCTAGCAGCCAGTCAGACTTAACCCCTTTGCTGCCTTGATGCATCAGGATCTCCCCTGCCAGTTGTCAGGATTTCTGCTTTTTGACATTTTTAGCACCGAACCAGGCCACTAAAAGCTGCAGGGAAGATAGAGTGCCAATAAGTGCTAGGTGTACTGAGGACGGGTGATGAGTGACAGGCAGAGACCATAAGACATTGCAGAGACCTGAAAACAGCTAAGGCCATCACACATACCAACTCCCCCCCCCCCCCCCCCACTGCCCATCAACTCTGCCTTTGCCTCCCACTGTCTCAGAAAAGCTGCCACCCTAATCCCAAACAAACTCGTCTCTAAATTTCGAGATTGTAGGCATCGCCATTCCCTTCTGTAACTGGATCCCCGATTTCCTGCCCTATGAAGGTACGAGGAGAGAGATGGCTGCAGTTGAATGGAGGGTCTGCGCAGTCATGGATGTATGTCGCAATCGGGAATTGGTGACAAAGCCTTCCCAATAATACTCAATGCCGGTCCCTGTAAGGCTGCATGTTTTGCCCCTTGCCATAGCCCCTGTATGTTCGTGGCCAAACATTTGCTTGAGCTCCATCTAGAAATTTGCAGATCTCAAACAATGAGCTGGGAGAATAGGAAAAAGGCAGAGACTGGTGACATGGTGTCAAGTGCACGGCCTCTCCCTGAATATCAGCAAAATAAGGGCACTGATCATAACTTCAGAAAAACAGGGAGGAGCACACAACTCCCTGGGCACATCAACGGTGCTGAGGTGGGGAGCTTCAAATTCTTAATAGCGACAGCGTGCCCTGGCCTAACTGCATCAGCAACGGATGTGGGAATCTTCCAGTGGTGGATCTTTTGTGCCCACCAAAGAGATTGTGGTTTATTGTCAGAGTAACGTGCGTGTCACCTTGTGGTGGAGAAGCTTGTGTGGTCCTGAGATCCCGAGAACGATGCCGTCTGGAGCTATGCTCCTGGTCGGGTCACCCATGGCGGTAAGGTCGAGGGTGAGGTCCCTGACAAAGAACACTCCAGCCACGTCCTCAATGGTGGGGCAGGCTCTGAACTCAACAGCTGTGAAGGTGGACGAAGCCTTCAAAGAACCTACCATCTCCATTCATTGTGGTTTTCCTGCCATTGGAACTAGTTAGATAGTTCATGAAGTATCGTGCGCTTCTTGGAGCGCAACATCAAGTACACGTTAAACAAATACACGCACTGGCGTCTTCGCTCTGTGAATCAATGGAACGAAGGCCATCATCCTCGACCATGAAGGATAGTCATGATGAGATACGTGACATCACATCCAACTTTGAGATCCTTTCTCCTGCAGTCCAGGCAGAATGATCACTTACTGGCAGAGCAACAAAACTGGACTCAATGTTTACATGTAAACAGATAAAGAAATGTAACCAAACTGACTGTGCAATACGGAGAAAAAGTCAAGAGTCCGTAAACGAGCCCCTGATTGAGTTGGTCGTTGAGGAGTCTGACAGTGGAGGGGGAGCAGCTGTTCCTGAACCTGGTGGGTGGGAGTCTTGTGGCACCGAGACCTCTTTCCTGATGGCAGCCACGAGAACAGAGCGTGTGCTGGAGGGTGTGGAGCCTTGATGGCCGCTGCTGCCCTCTGACGTGCAGCGTTCCCTGGAGATGCTCTCGTTGCTGGGGAGGGTTTTGCCGGTTGACGTTTTGCCTGGGCCGTGCAGATTCTTCAATGCAGTTTCCCAATCAACTGCAGCCAACTCTTTCCTCGTACCTTCATAGTATTTGTTTATATATCGCCCAGATTCGGATTGAACGGTGTCACCTAAATTGCAATTATGTGCCCAATGTTTGCTGCCCAATGCTTATTCAGAATTCCACCCAAATGAGTTTGAATTCTAGATCTTGATCTGTTGAACCACTTCTGTACGGATTGGCAGTTATTATTAATCAAGCAACCTCGTCGCCCTTTCTCATTTACTTGTTTTTCCTCAATGTCAAATGATCCTCATCTTTCAAACTTGCATCCATCAATTTCCTTGGTATCCTATCTAGCCTTAATATAGTCAGCATTTCACCAGCCATCATCTCTAGGGTAAAAGAATTCTGAAGATTTCTAAGCAAAGTTTCTCATTTCACTTTTAATTGCACGGCCCCTTATCCTGTGAGCATGTCCTCAAGCTCCAAACTTTACAGCTAGAGGAAACCATCTCCCCGCATCGGCCCCATTCAATCCTCTCAGCAGGAGCTTGGAAATATAACCACCTGCAGGTTTCCCTTCAGAGTCTCAAGTCATCCTGGCTTGGAAATTTATCACCATTCCTTCACCATCACCAAATGTCAGTGGTGTGTAAACTATTGGAGAGGATAGGATTTATAACCATTTGGAGAAGTACAGTCTACTCAGGGATAGTCAGCATGGCTTTGTGAGGGGAAGGTTGTGCCTCATGAGCCTAATGGGCATTTTGAGGAGGTAACAAAAGAAATTGGAGGGTAGGGTGGTAGAAGTGGTTTATGTGGATTTTAGTAAGGCATTTGACAATGTCCTCCATGGGAGACATTCAGAAAACCATGGGATCCTTGGAACCTTGGGTCTGCAGATTAAAAATTGGCTGGCATGTCGAAAGCAGAGAGTGGTAGTGGATGGAAAGTATTCTGCCTGGACGTGAATGTCTCATGGAATTTTGCAGGGTTCTGTTCTGGGACCCCTGCTCTTAATTTATTTTTAAATAAATGACCTAGATGAAGAAGCGGAAGTATGGGTAAGTAACTTTGCGGATGATATGAAGATTGGAGGGGTTATGGGTAGAGCTGAAGGTTCCCGTAGTTTACAAAATGATATAGACAAGATGCAGAGAAAAATGACAGATGGATCTCAATCTGGATAAGTGTGAGGTGATGCACTTTGGAAGGTCAAGCCAGAAGGCTGAGTACAAGGTTACTTAAGAGTGTGGATGAACAGAGGGACCTTAGGGCCCAAATCCACACATCTCTCAAGATTTCCGTGCAGGTTGATAGGATAGTTTAAAAGGCCTATGGGA
>NW_027212229.1:0-30452 GCF_036971445.1 Narcine bancroftii | reverse complement strand
TTTCCAATCCGTTCCCGCTGCTGCCTTTGTTTACCCACTGTATTGCAGTGTTCGTCATGGTTCCGCACTTTTTCCAATCTGTTCACCCTGCTCCCTTTGGTTCCCCTCTGTCCTGCAGTGCTCCCCACGGTTACCCACTTTTTCCAATGCATTCCCCCTGCTCCCATTCATTCCCCTCTGTCCTGCAGTGTTCCCCTCGGTTCTCCACATTTTTTCCAATATGTTCGCCCTGCTCCCTTTCGTTCCCCTCTATTCTGCAGTGTTCCCCAAGGTTGCACACTTTTTCCATTCTGTTTCCCCTGCTCCTTTGGTTCCCTTCTGTTCTGCAGTGTTCCCCACGGTTCCCCACTTTTTCAAATCCGTTCCCCCTGCTCCCTTTGGATTCCCACTGTTCTGCAGTGTACCGCACGGTTCCCCACTTTTTCCAATCCTTTCACCCTGCTCCCTTTGATTCCCCTCTGTTCTGCAGTGTTCCCCACGGTTCCCCACTTTTTCAAATCCGTTCCCCCTCCTCCCTTTGGTTTCCCACTGTTCTGCAGTGTTCACCACGGTTCCCTACTTTTTCCAATCCATTCCCACTGTTCCCTTTGATTCCCCACTGTTCTGCAGTTTTCCCCACTTCTCAACTTTTTTCCAATCTGTTCCAATGCTCCCTTTGATTCCCCTCAGTTCTGCAGTGTTCCCCACGGTTCCCCACTTTTTTCAATCCATTGCCCCTGCTCCCTTTGGTTCCCCTCTGTCCTGCATTTTTCCACACGGTTCCAAAATTTTTCCAATCTGTTCACCCTGCTCCATTTGGTTCCACTCTCTCCTGCAGTGTTCCCCACGGTTCACCACTCTTTCCATTCTGTTCCCCCTACTCGTTTGTTTCCCCTCTGTTCTGCAGTGTTCCCCACGGTTCCCCACTTTTTCAAATCCGTTCCCCCTGCTCCCTTTGGTTTCCCACTGTCCTGCAGTGTTCTCCACGGTTCCCCACATTTTCCAATCCGTTCCCGCTGCTGCCTTTGGTTACCTACTGTTTTGCAGTGTTCGCCATGGTTCCGCACTTTTTCCAATCTGTTTTCCATGCTCCGTATAGTTCCCCTCTATTCTGCTGTTTTCCCCAAGGTTCCACACTTTTTCGAATCTGTTCACCCTGCTCCCTTTGGTTCCACTCTCTCCTGCAGTGATCCCCACGGTTCCCCACATTTTCCAATCCATTCTCCCTGCTCCCATTTATTCCCCTCTATCCTGCAGTGTTCTCCACGGTTCCCCACTATTTCCAATCTGTTCCCACTGCTCCCTTTGGTTCTCCTCTATTCTGCAGTGTTCCCCACGGTTCCCCACTTTTTCCAATCCATTCACCCTGCTCCCATTGTTTCCCCACTCTTCTGCATTTTTCCACTCCGTCCCCCACTTTTTCCAATCTGTTCCCCGTGCTCCTTGGGCTCCCCTCTGTTCTGCATTTTTCCACAAGGTTCCCCACGTTTTCCAATCCGTACCCCCTGCTTCTTTTGGTTCCCCTCTGTTCTACAGTGTTCAACACGGTTCCCTTCATTTTCCAATCACTTCGCCCTGTTCCCTTTGTTTCCGCACTGTTCTGCTGTTGTCCCCACGGTTCTCCACATTTTTTCCAAAATGTTCGCCCTGCTCCCTTTCGTTCCACTCTGTTCTGCAGTGTTTCCCACGTTTCCCCACATTTTCCAATCAGTTCCCGCTACTCCCTTTAATTACACACTGTTTTGCAGTGTTCGCCACGGTTCCGCTCTTTTTCCAATGTATTCTCCATGCTCCCTTTAGTTCCCCTCTTTTCTGCTGTGTTCCCCAACGTTGCACACTTTTTCGAATCTGTTCACCCTGCTCCCTTTGGTTCCCCTCTATTCTGCAGTGTTCCCCACGGTTCCCCACTTTTTCCAACCTGTACCCACTGCTCCCTTTGGTTCCCCTCTGTCCTGCAGTGTTCCCCACTTCTCAACTTTTTTCCAATATGTTCGCCCTGCTCCCTTTCGTTCCCCTCTGTTCTGCAGTGTTTCCCAAGTTTCCCCACATTTTCCAATCCGTTCCCGCTGCTGCCTTTGGTTCTCCTCTATTCTGCAGTGTTCCGCATGGTTCCCCACTTTTCCGAGCTGTTCCCCCTGGTCCCTTTGGTTCCGCAGTGTTCTGCAATTTTCCCCACGGTTCTCCACATTTTTTTCCGATCGGTTCCCAGGCTCCCGTTGATTCCCCTCTGTCCTGCAGTGTTCCCCACAGTTCCCCACTTATTTCCAATCTGTTCCCCCTGCTCACTATGGTTCCCCTCTGTTCTGCAGTATTTCCCACAGTTCCCCACTTTTTCCAATCCGTACCCCCTGCTTCCTTTGGTTCCCCTCTGTTCTGCAGTGTTCACCACGGTTCCCTTCATTTTCTAATCCCTTCGTCCTGTCCCCTTTGTTTCCGCACTGTTCTGCAGTTGTCCCCACAGTTCTCCACATTTTTTCCAATCCGTTCCCCCTGCTCCCTTTGGTTCCCCACTCTTCTGCATTTTTCCATACGGTTCCCCACTTTTTCCAATCCGATCCCCCTGCTCCCTTTGATTCCCCACTGTTCTGCAGTGTGCCCCACTTCTCAACTTTATTCCAATATGTTCATCCTGCTCCCTTTCGTTCCACTCTGTTCTGCAGTGTTTACCACGTTTTCCCACTTTTCCCCACATTTTCCAATCCGTTCCCGCTGCTCCCTTTTGTTACCCACTGTTTTGCAGTGTTCGCCACGGTTCCACTCTTTTTCCAATATGTTTTCCATGCTTTTCTGCTGTGTTCCCAAACGTTGCACATTTTTTCGATCTGTTCACCCTGCTCCCTTTGGTTCCCCTCTATTCTGCAGTGTTCCCCACGGTTCGCCACTTTTTCCAACCTGTACCCCCTTCTCCCTTTGGTTCCCATCTGTCCTGCAGTGTTCTCCACGGTTCCCCAGTTTTTTCCAATCCTTTCACCCTGCTCCCTTTGGTTCCCCTCTTTTCTGCATTTTCCCCACGGTTCTCCACATTTTTTCCAATCTGTTCCCATGGTCCTGTTGATTCCCCTCTGTTCTGCAGTGTTCCCCACAGTTCCCCACTTATTTCCAATCTGTTCCCCCTGCTCCTTTGGTTCCCCTCCGTTCTGCAGTGTTCCCCACAGTTCCCCACTTTTTCCATTCTGTTCCCCCTGCTCCTTTGGTTCCCCTCTGTTCTGCAGTGTTCCCCACGGTTCACCACTTTTTCCATTCTGTTTCCCCTGCTCCTTTGGTTCCCTTCTGTTCTGCAGTGTTCCCCACGGTTCCCCACTTTTTCAAATCCTTTCCTCCTGCTCCCTTTGGTTTCCCACTGTTCTGCAGTGTACCGCACGGTTCCCCACTTTTTCCAATCCTTTCACCCTGCTCCCTTTGATTCCCCTCTGTTCTGCAGTGTTCCCCACGGTTCCCCACTTTTTCAAATCCGTTCCCCCTCCTCCCTTTGGTTTCCCACTGTTCTGCAGTATTCACCACGGTTCCCTACTTTTTCCAATCCATTCCCACTGTTCCCTTTGATTCCCCACTGTTCTGCAGTTTTCCCCACTTCTCAACTTTTTTCCAATCTGTTCCAATGCTCCCTTTGATTCCCCTCTGTTCTGCAGTGTTCCCCACGGTTCTCCACATTTTTTCCAATCCGTTCCCCCGTTCGCTTTGGTTCCCCTCTGTCCTGCAGTGTTCCCCATGGTTCCCCACTTTTCCAATCCATTCCCCCTGCTCCCATTCATTCCCCTCTGTCCTGCAGTGTTCCCCACGGTTCTCCACATTTTTTCCAATATGTTCGCCCTGCTCCCTTTCGTTCCCCTCTGTTCTGCAGTGTTTCCCACGTTTCCCCACATTTTCCAATCCGTTCCCGCTGCTGCCTTTGTTTACCCACTGTATTGCAGTGTTCGTCATGGTTCCGCACTTTTTCCAATCTGTTCACCCTGCTCCCTTTGGTTCCCCTCTGTCCTGCAGTGCTCCCCACGGTTACCCACTTTTTCCAATGCATTCCCCCTGCTCCCATTCATTCCCCTCTGTCCTGCAGTGTTCCCCTCGGTTCTCCACATTTTTTCCAATATGTTCGCCCTGCTCCCTTTCGTTCCCCTCTATTCTGCAGTGTTCCCCAAGGTTGCACACTTTTTCGAATCTGTTCACCCTGCTCCCTTTGATTCCCCTCTGTTCTGCAGTTTTCCCAAAGATTCTCCACTTTTTTCAACCTGTATCCCCTGCTTCCTTTCGTTCCCCTACATCCTGCAGTGTTCTCCACGTTCCCCACTTTTTCAAATCCGTTCCCCTTGCTCCCTTTGGTTCCCCTCTGTCCTGCAGTGTTCCCCACTTTTTCCAATGCATTCCCCTTGCTCCCATTCATTCCCCTCTATCCTGCAGTGTTCTGCATGTTTCCCCACTTTTTCCAAACTGTTCCCACTGCTCCCTTTGGTTCTCCTCTATTCTGCAGTGTTCCCCACGGTTCCCCACTTTTTCCAATCCGTTCACCCTGCTCCCATTGTTTCCCCACTCTTCTGCATTTTTCCACACCGTACCCCACATTTTCCAATCTGTTCCCCCTGCTCCCTTTGGTTCCCCTCTGTTCTTCAGTGTTCCCCACGCTTCCCCAATTTTTCCAATCTGTACCCCCAGCTCCCTTTGGTTCCCCTCCTTTCTGCAGTGTTTCCCATGATTCCCCACTTTTTCTAACGTACCCCCTGCTCCCTTTGGTTCCCCTCTGTCCTGCAGTGTTCCCCACTTCTCAACTTTTTTCCAATATGTTCGCCCTGCTCCCTTTAGTTCCCCTCTGTTCTGCAGTGTTTCCCAAGTTTCCCCACATTTTCCAATCCGTTCCCGCTGCTGCCTTTGGTTACCCACTGTTTTGCAGTGTTCGTCAAGGTTCCGCTCTTTTTCCAATCTGTTCTCCATGCTCCGTTTAGTTCCCCTCTATTCTGCTGTTTTCCCCAAGGTTGCACACTTTTTCGAATCTGTTCATCCTGCTCCCTTTGGTTCCCCTCTGTCCTGCAGTGTTCCCCACAGTTCCCCACTTTTTCCAATCCATTCCCCCTGCTCCCATTCATTCCCCTCTATCCTGCAGCGTTCTCCACGGTTACCCACTTTTTCCAAACTGTTCTCACTGCTCCCTTTGGTTCTCCTCTATTGTGCAGTGTTCCCCACGGTTCCCCACTTTTTCCAATCCGTTCACCCTGCTTTCATTGTTTCCCCATCTTCTGCATTTTTCCACACCGCCCCCCACTTTTTCCAATCTGTTCCCCCTGCTCCTTGGGCTCCACTCTGTCCTGCAGTTTTCCCCACGGTTTCCCACTTTTTCCAATCTATTCCCCCTGCTTCCATTCGTTCCACTCTGTCCTGCAGTGTTTTGCACGGTTCCCCAATTTTTCCAAACTGTTCCCACTGCTCCCTTTGGTTCTCCTCTATTCTGCAGTGTTCCGCATGGTTCCCCACTTTTCCGAGCTGTTCCCCCTGGTCCCTTTGGTTCCGCAGTGTTCTGCAATTTTCCCCACGGTTCTCCACATTTTTTTCCGATCGGTTCCCAGGCTCCCGTTGATTCCCCTCTGTTCTGCAGTGTTCCCCACAGTTCCCCACTTATTTCCAATCTGTTCCCCCTGCTCACTATGGTTCCCCTCTGTTCTGCAGTATTTCCCACAGTTCCCCACTTTTTCCAATCCGTACCCCCTGCTTCCTTTGGTTCCCCTCTGTTCTGCAGTGTTCACCACGGTTCCCTTCATTTTCTAATCCCTTCGCCCTGTCCCCTTTGTTTCCGCACTGTTCTGCAGTTGTCCCCACAGTTCTCCACATTTTTTCCAATCCGTTCCCCCTGCTCCCTTTGGTTCCCCACTCTTCTGCATTTTTCCAAACGGTTCCCCACTTTTTCCAATCCGATCCCCCTGCTCCCTTTGATTCCCCACTGTTCTGCAGTGTGCCCCACTTCTCAACTTTATTCCAATATGTTCATCCTGCTCCCTTTCGTTCCACTCTGTTCTGCAGTGTTTACCACGTTTTCCCACTTTTCCCCACATTTTCCAATCCGTTCCCGCTGCTCCCTTTCGTTACCCACTGTTTTGCAGTGTTCGCCACGGTTCCACTCTTTTTCCAATATGTTTTCCATGCTTTTCTGCTGTGTTCCCCAACGTTGCACATTTTTTCGATCTGTTCACCCTGCTCCCTTTGGTTCCCCTCTATTCTGCAGTGTTCCCCACGGATCGCCACTTTTTCCAACCTGTACCCCCTTCTCCCTTTGGTTCCCATCTGTCCTGCAGTGTTCTCCACGGTTCCCCAGTTTTTTCCAATCCTTTCACCCTGCTCCCTTTGGTTCCCCTCTTTTCTGCATTTTCCCCACGGTTCTCCACATTTTTTCCAATCTGTTCCCATGGTCCTGTTGATTCCCCTCTGTTCTGCAGTGTTCCCCACAGTTCCCCACTTATTTCCAATCTGTTCCCCCTGCTCCTTTGGTTCCCCTCCGTTCTGCAGTGTTCCCCACAGTTCCCCACTTTTTCCATTCTGTTCCCCCTGCTCCTTTGGTTCCCCTCTGTTCTGCAGTGTTCCCCACGGTTCCCCACTTTTTCCATTCTGTTTCCCCTGCTCCTTTGGTTCCCTTCTGTTCTGCAGTGTTCCCCACGGTTCCCCACTTTTTCAAATCCGTTCCCCCTGCTCCCTTTGGATTCCCACTGTTCTGCAGTGTACCGCACGGTTCCCCACTTTTTCCAATCCTTTCACCCTGCTCCCTTTGATTCCCCTCTGTTCTGCAGTGTTCCCCACGGTTCCCCACTTTTTCAAATCCGTTCCCCCTCCTCCCTTTGGTTTCCCACTGTTCTGCAGTGTTCACCACGGTTCCCTACTTTTTCCAATCCATTCCCACTGTTCCCTTTGATTCCCCACTGTTCTGCAGTTTTCCCCACTTCTCAACTTTTTTCCAATCTGTTCCAATGCTCCCTTTGATTCCCCTCAGTTCTGCAGTGTTCCCCACGGTTCCCCACTTTTTTCAATCCATTGCCCCTGCTCCCTTTGGTTCCCCTCTGTCCTGCATTTTTCCACACGGTTCCAAAATTTTTCCAATCTGTTCACCCTGCTCCATTTGGTTCCACTCTCTCCTGCAGTGTTCCCCACGGTTCACCACTCTTTCCATTCTGTTCCCCCTACTCGTTTGTTTCCCCTCTGTTCTGCAGTGTTCCCCACGGTTCCCCACTTTTTCAAATCCGTTCCCCCTGCTCCCTTTGGTTTCCCACTGTCCTGCAGTGTTCTCCACGGTTCCCCACATTTTCCAATCCGTTCCCGCTGCTGCCTTTGGTTACCTACTGTTTTGCAGTGTTCGCCATGGTTCCGCACTTTTTCCAATCTGTTTTCCATGCTCCGTATAGTTCCCCTCTATTCTGCTGTTTTCCCCAAGGTTCCACACTTTTTCGAATCTGTTCACCCTGCTCCCTTTGGTTCCACTCTCTCCTGCAGTGATCCCCACGGTTCCCCACATTTTCCAATCCATTCTCCCTGCTCCCATTTATTCCCCTCTATCCTGCAGTGTTCTCCACGGTTCCCCACTATTTCCAATCTGTTCCCACTGCTCCCTTTGGTTCTCCTCTATTCTGCAGTGTTCCCCACGGTTCCCCACTTTTTCCAATCCATTCACCCTGCTCCCATTGTTTCCCCACTCTTCTGCATTTTTCCACTCCGTCCCCCACTTTTTCCAATCTGTTCCCCGTGCTCCTTGGGCTCCCCTCTGTTCTGCATTTTTCCACAAGGTTCCCCACGTTTTCCAATCCGTACCCCCTGCTTCTTTTGGTTCCCCTCTGTTCTACAGTGTCAAACACGGTTCCCTTCATTTTCCAATCACTTCGCCCTGTTCCCTTTGTTTCCGCACTGTTCTGCTGTTGTCCCCACGGTTCTCCACATTTTTTCCAAAATGTTCGCCCTGCTCCCTTTCGTTCCACTCTGTTCTGCAGTGTTTCCCACGTTTCCCCACATTTTCCAATCAGTTCCCGCTACTCCCTTTAATTACACACTGTTTTGCAGTGTTCGCCACGGTTCCGCTCTTTTTCCAATGTGTTCTCCATGCTCCCTTTAGTTCCCCTCTTTTCTGCTGTGTTCCCCAACGTTGCACACTTTTTCGAATCTGTTCACCCTGCTCCCTTTTTTCCCCTCTATTCTGCAGTGTTCCCCACGGTTCCCCACTTTTTCCAACCTGTACCCACTGCTCCCTTTGGTTCCCCTCTGTCCTGCAGTGTTCTCCACGGTTCCCCAATTTTTCGAACCTGTACCCCCTGCTCCCTTTGGTTCCCCTCTATTCTGCAGTTTCCCCACGGTTCTCCACATTTTTTCCAATCTGTTCCCACTGCTACCTTTAGTTCCCCTCTGTCCTGCAGTGTTTCACATGATTCCCCAGTTTTTCCAATCCGTTCACCCTACTCCCTTTGCTTCCCCTCTGTTCTGCAGTGTTCCCCACAGTTCTCCACATTTTCCAATCCATTCCCCCTGCTCCATTTGGTTCCCCAATCTTCTTCATTTTTCCATACGGTTCCCCACTTTTTCCAATCTGATCCCCCTGCTCCCTTTGATTCCCCACTGTTTTGCAGTGTTCCCCACTTCTCAACTTTTTTCCAATATGTTCGCCCTGCTCCCTTTCGTTCCCCTCAGTTCTGCAGTGTTTCCCACTTTTCCCCACTTTTTCCAATCCGTTCCCGCTGCTCCCTTTGGTTCCCCACTCTTTTGCAGTGTTTGCCACGGTTCCGCACTTTTTCCACTCTTTTCTCCATGCTCCGTTTAGTTCCCCTCTATTCTTCAGTGTTCCCCAAGGTTGCACACTTTTTCGAATCTATTCATCCTGCTCCCTTTCGTTCCCCTCTGTCCTGCAGTGTTCCCCAAGATTCCCCACGTTTTCCAACTTGTACCTCCTGCTCCCTTTCGTTCACGTCTGTCCTGCAGTGTTCTCCACGTTCCCCACTTTTTCAAATCCATTCCCCCTGCTCCCTTTGGTTCCCCAGTGTTCTACAGAACTCCCCACGATTCCCCACTTTTTCCAATCTGTTCCCCCTGCTCCGTTTGGTTCTGCTCTATTATGCAGTGTTCCCCACCGTTCCCCACTTTTCCGAGCTGTTCCCCCTGCTCAATTTTGTTCCGCAGTGTTCTGCTGTGTTCCCCACGGTTCTCCACATTTTATCCAATCCGTTCCCCCTGCTCCAATTGGTTCCCCTGTATTCTTCAGTGTTCACCACGCTTCCCCACTCCTTCCAATCTGTACCCCCTGCTCCCTTTGGTTCCCCTCTGTCCTGCAGTGTTCCCCACGGTTCCCCACTTTATCCAATCCATTCCCCCTGCTCCCTTTGCTTCCCCACTCTTCTGCATTTTTCGATACGGTTCCCCACTTTTTCCAATCCGTTCCACCTGCTCCCTTTGGTTCCCCTCGGTCCTGCAGTTTTCCCCACTGTTTCCCACTTTTTCCAATCCATTCCCCCTGCTCCCATTCGTTCCCCACTGTTCTGCAGTGTTCCCCACGGTTCCCCACTTTTCCAAGCTGTTCCCCCTGCTCACTTTTGTTCCGCAGTGTTCTGCAGTGTTCCCCACGGTTCTCCACATTTTTTCCAATCTGTTCCCATGCTCCTGTTGATTCCCCTCTGTTCTGCAGTGTTCCCCACGCTTCCCCACTCCTTCCAATCTGTACCCCCTGCTCCCTTTGGTTCCCCTCTGTCCTGCAATGTTCCCCACGGTTCCCCACTTTATCCAATCCATTCCCCCTGCTCCCTTTGGTTCCCCACTCTTCTGCATTTTTCGATACGGTTCCCCACTTTTTCCAATCCGTTCCACCTGCTCCCTTTGGTTCCCCTCGGTCCTGCAGTTTTCCCCACTGTTTCGCACTTTTTCCAATCCATTCCCCCTGCTCCCATTCGTTCCCCACTGTTCTGCAGTGTTCCCCACGGTTCCCCACTTTTCCAAGCTGTTCCCCCTGCTCACTTTTGTTCCGCAGTGTTCTGCAGTGTTCCCCACGGTTCTCCACATTTTTTCCAATCTGTTCCCATGCTCCTGTTGATTCCCCTCTGTTCTGCAGTGTTCCCCACGGTTCCCCACTTTTTCCATTCTGTTTCCCCTGCTCCTTTGGTTCCCTTCTGTTCTGCAGTGTTCCCCACGGTTCCCCACTTTTTCAAATCCGTTCCCCCTGCTCCCTTTGGTTTCCCACTGTTCTGCAGTGTACCGCACAGTTCCCCACTTTTTCCAATCCTTTCACCCTGCTCCCTTTGGTTCCCCTCAGTTCTGCATTTTTCCACAAGGTTCCCCACTTTTTCCAATCCGTACCCCCTGCTTCCTTTGGTTCCCCTCTGTTCTGCAGTGTTCACCACGGTTCCCTTCATTTTCTAATCCCTTCGCCCTGTCCCCTTTGTTTCCGCACTGTTCTGCAGTTGTCCCCACAGTTCTCCACATTTTTTCCAATCCGTTCCCCCTGCTCCCTTTGGTTCCCCACTCTTCTGCATTTTTCCATACGGTTCCCCACTTTTTCCAATCCGATGCCCCTGCTCCCTTTGATTCCCCACTGTTCTGCAGTGTGCCCCACTTCTCAACTTTATTCCAATATGTTCGTCCTGCTCCCTTTCGTTCCACTCTGTTCTGCAGTGTTTCCCACGTTTTCCCACTTTTCCCCACATTTTCCAATCCGTTCCCGCTGCTCCCTTTCGTTACCCACTGTTTTGCAGTGTTCGCCACGGTTCCACTCTTTTTCCAATATGTTTTCCATGCTTTTCTGCTGTGTTCCCCAACGTTGCACATTTTTTCGATCTGTTCACCCTGCTCCCTTTGGTTCCCCTCTATTCTGCAGTGTTCCCCACGGTTCGCCACTTTTTCCAACCTGTACCCCCTTCTCCCTTTGGTTCCCATCTGTCCTGCAGTGTTCTCCACGGTTCCCCAGTTTTTTCCAATCCTTTCACCCTGCTCCCTTTGGTTCCCCTCTGTTCTGCATTTTCCCCACGGTTCTCCACATTTTTTCCAATCTGTTCCCATGCTCCTGTTGATTCCCCTCCGTTCTGCAGTGTTCCCCACAGTTCCCCACTTTTTCCATTCTGTTCCCCCTGCTCCTTTGGTTCCCCTCTGTTCTGCAGTGTTCCCCACGGTTCCCCACTTTTTCCATTCTGTTTCCCCTGCTCCTTTGGTTCCCTTCTGTTCTGCAGTGTTCCCCACGGTTCCCCACTTTTTCAAATCCGTTCCCCCTGCTCCCTTTGGTTTCCCACTGTTCTGCAGTGTACCGCACGGTTCCCCACTTTTTCCAATCCTTTCACCCTGCTCCCTTTGATTCCCCTCTGTTCTGCAGTGTTCCCCACGGTTCCCCACTTTTTCAAATCCGTTCCCCCTCCTCCCTTTGGTTTCCCACTGTTCTGCAGTGTTCACCACGGTTCCCTACTTTTTCCAATCCATTGCCACTGTTCCCTTTGATTCCCCACTGTTCTGCAGTTTTCCCCACTTCTCAACTTTTTTCCAATCTGTTCCAATGCTCCCTTTGATTCCCCTCTGTCCTGTAGTGTTCCCCACGGTTCTCCACATTTTTTCCAATATGTTCGACCTGCTGCCTTTCATTCCCCTCAGTTCTGCAGTGTTCCCCACGGTTCCCCACTTTTTTCAATCCATTGCCCCTGCTCCCTTTGGTTCCCCTCTGTCCTGCATTTTTCCACACGGTTCCAAAATTTTTCCAATCTGTTCACCCTGCTCCATTTGGTTCCACTCTCTCCTGCAGTGTTCCCCACGCTTCACCACTCTTTCCATTCTGTTCCCCCTACTCGTTTGTTTCCCCTCTGTTCTGCAGTGTTCCCCACGGTTCCCCACTTTTTCAAATCCGTTCCCCCTGCTCCCTTTGGTTTCCCACTGTCCTGCAGTGTTCTCCACGGTTCCCCACATTTTCCAATCCGTTCCAGCTGCTGCCTTTGGTTACCTACTGTTTTGCAGTGTTCGCCATGGTTCCGCACTTTTTCCAATCTGTTCTCCATGCTCCGTATAGTTCCCCTCTATTCTGCTGTTTTCCCCAAGGTTCCACACTTTTTCGAATCTGTTCACCCTGCTCCCTTTGGTTCCACTCTCTCCTGCAGTGATCCCCACGGTTCCCCACATTTGCCAATCCATTCTCCCTGCTCCCATTTATTCCCCTCTATCCTGCAGTGTTCTCCACGGTTCCCCACTATTTCCAATCTGTTTCCACTGCTCCCTTTGGTTCTCCTCTATTCTGCAGTGTTCCCCACGGTTCCCCACTTTTTCCAATCCATTCACCCTGCTC
The DNA here is from genome assembly GCF_036971445.1 of Narcine bancroftii. Taxonomy (NCBI): domain Eukaryota; kingdom Metazoa; phylum Chordata; class Chondrichthyes; order Torpediniformes; family Narcinidae; genus Narcine; species Narcine bancroftii. The sequence goes on along the minus strand of NW_027212229.1, from coordinate 18,220 downwards.
CCATTGTTTCCCCACTCTTCTGCATTTTTCCACTCCGTCCCCCACTTTTTCCAATCTGTTCCCCGTGCTCCTTGGGCTCCCCTCTGTTCTGCATTTTTCCACAAGGTTCCCCACGTTTTCCAATCCGTACCCCCTGCTTCTTTTGGTTCCCCTCTGTTCTACAGTGTCAAACACGGTTCCCTTCATTTTCCAATCACTTCGCCCTGTTCCCTTTGTTTCCGCACTGTTCTGCTGTTGTCCCCACGGTTCTCCACATTTTTTCCAAAATGTTCGCCCTGCTCCCTTTCGTTCCACTCTGTTCTGCAGTGTTTCCCACGTTTCCCCACATTTTCCAATCAGTTCCCGCTACTCCCTTTAATTACACACTGTTTTGCAGTGTTCGCCACGGTTCCGCTCTTTTTCCAATGTGTTCTCCATGCTCCCTTTAGTTCCCCTCTTTTCTGCTGTGTTCCCCAACGTTGCACACTTTTTCGAATCTGTTCACCCTGCTCCCTTTTTTCCCCTCTATTCTGCAGTGTTCCCCACGGTTCCCCACTTTTTCCAACCTGTACCCACTGCTCCCTTTGGTTCCCCTCTGTCCTGCAGTGTTCTCCACGGTTCCCCAATTTTTCGAACCTGTACCCCCTGCTCCCTTTGGTTCCCCTCTATTCTGCAGTTTCCCCACGGTTCTCCACATTTTTTCCAATCTGTTCCCACTGCTACCTTTAGTTCCCCTCTGTCCTGCAGTGTTTCACATGATTCCCCAGTTTTTCCAATCCGTTCACCCTACTCCCTTTGCTTCCCCTCTGTTCTGCAGTGTTCCCCACAGTTCTCCACATTTTCCAATCCATTCCCCCTGCTCCATTTGGTTCCCCAATCTTCTTCATTTTTCCATACGGTTCCCCACTTTTTCCAATCTGATCCCCCTGCTCCCTTTGATTCCCCACTGTTTTGCAGTGTTCCCCACTTCTCAACTTTTTTCCAATATGTTCGCCCTGCTCCCTTTCGTTCCCCTCAGTTCTGCAGTGTTTCCCACTTTTCCCCACTTTTTCCAATCCGTTCCCGCTGCTCCCTTTGGTTCCCCACTCTTTTGCAGTGTTTGCCACGGTTCCGCACTTTTTCCACTCTTTTCTCCATGCTCCGTTTAGTTCCCCTCTATTCTTCAGTGTTCCCCAAGGTTGCACACTTTTTCGAATCTATTCATCCTGCTCCCTTTCGTTCCCCTCTGTCCTGCAGTGTTCCCCAAGATTCCCCACGTTTTCCAACTTGTACCTCCTGCTCCCTTTCGTTCACGTCTGTCCTGCAGTGTTCTCCACGTTCCCCACTTTTTCAAATCCATTCCCCCTGCTCCCTTTGGTTCCCCAGTGTTCTACAGAACTCCCCACGATTCCCCACTTTTTCCAATCTGTTCCCCCTGCTCCGTTTGGTTCTGCTCTATTATGCAGTGTTCCCCACCGTTCCCCACTTTTCCGAGCTGTTCCCCCTGCTCAATTTTGTTCCGCAGTGTTCTGCTGTGTTCCCCACGGTTCTCCACATTTTATCCAATCCGTTCCCCCTGCTCCAATTGGTTCCCCTGTATTCTTCAGTGTTCACCACGCTTCCCCACTCCTTCCAATCTGTACCCCCTGCTCCCTTTGGTTCCCCTCTGTCCTGCAGTGTTCCCCACGGTTCCCCACTTTATCCAATCCATTCCCCCTGCTCCCTTTGCTTCCCCACTCTTCTGCATTTTTCGATACGGTTCCCCACTTTTTCCAATCCGTTCCACCTGCTCCCTTTGGTTCCCCTCGGTCCTGCAGTTTTCCCCACTGTTTCCCACTTTTTCCAATCCATTCCCCCTGCTCCCATTCGTTCCCCACTGTTCTGCAGTGTTCCCCACGGTTCCCCACTTTTCCAAGCTGTTCCCCCTGCTCACTTTTGTTCCGCAGTGTTCTGCAGTGTTCCCCACGGTTCTCCACATTTTTTCCAATCTGTTCCCATGCTCCTGTTGATTCCCCTCTGTTCTGCAGTGTTCCCCACGCTTCCCCACTCCTTCCAATCTGTACCCCCTGCTCCCTTTGGTTCCCCTCTGTCCTGCAATGTTCCCCACGGTTCCCCACTTTATCCAATCCATTCCCCCTGCTCCCTTTGGTTCCCCACTCTTCTGCATTTTTCGATACGGTTCCCCACTTTTTCCAATCCGTTCCACCTGCTCCCTTTGGTTCCCCTCGGTCCTGCAGTTTTCCCCACTGTTTCGCACTTTTTCCAATCCATTCCCCCTGCTCCCATTCGTTCCCCACTGTTCTGCAGTGTTCCCCACGGTTCCCCACTTTTCCAAGCTGTTCCCCCTGCTCACTTTTGTTCCGCAGTGTTCTGCAGTGTTCCCCACGGTTCTCCACATTTTTTCCAATCTGTTCCCATGCTCCTGTTGATTCCCCTCTGTTCTGCAGTGTTCCCCACGGTTCCCCACTTTTTCCATTCTGTTTCCCCTGCTCCTTTGGTTCCCTTCTGTTCTGCAGTGTTCCCCACGGTTCCCCACTTTTTCAAATCCGTTCCCCCTGCTCCCTTTGGTTTCCCACTGTTCTGCAGTGTACCGCACGGTTCCCCACTTTTTCCAATCCTTTCACCCTGCTCCCTTTGGTTCCCCTCAGTTCTGCATTTTTCCACAAGGTTCCCCACTTTTTCCAATCCGTACCCCCTGCTTCCTTTGGTTCCCCTCTGTTCTGCAGTGTTCACCACGGTTCCCTTCATTTTCTAATCCCTTCGCCCTGTCCCCTTTGTTTCCGCACTGTTCTGCAGTTGTCCCCACAGTTCTCCACATTTTTTCCAATCCGTTCCCCCTGCTCCCTTTGGTTCCCCACTCTTCTGCATTTTTCCATACCGTTCCCCACTTTTTCCAATCCGATGCCCCTGCTCCCTTTGATTCCCCACTGTTCTGCAGTGTGCCCCACTTCTCAACTTTATTCCAATATGTTCGTCCTGCTCCCTTTCGTTCCACTCTGTTCTGCAGTGTTTCCCACGTTTTCCCACTTTTCCCCACATTTTCCAATCCGTTCCCGCTGCTCCCTTTCGTTACCCACTGTTTTGCAGTGTTCGCCACGGTTCCACTCTTTTTCCAATATGTTTTCCATGCTTTTCTGCTGTGTTCCCCAACGTTGCACATTTTTTCGATCTGTTCACCCTGCTCCCTTTGGTTCCCCTCTATTCTGCAGTGTTCCCCACGGTTCGCCACTTTTTCCAACCTGTACCCCCTTCTCCCTTTGGTTCCCATCTGTCCTGCAGTGTTCTCCACGGTTCCCCAGTTTTTTCCAATCCTTTCACCCTGCTCCCTTTGGTTCCCCTCTGTTCTGCATTTTCCCCACGGTTCTCCACATTTTTTCCAATCTGTTCCCATGCTCCTGTTGATTCCCCTCCGTTCTGCAGTGTTCCCCACAGTTCCCCACTTTTTCCATTCTGTTCCCCCTGCTCCTTTGGTTCCCCTCTGTTCTGCAGTGTTCCCCACGGTTCCCCACTTTTTCCATTCTGTTTCCCCTGCTCCTTTGGTTCCCTTCTGTTCTGCAGTGTTCCCCACGGTTCCCCACTTTTTCAAATCCGTTCCCCCTGCTCCCTTTGGTTTCCCACTGTTCTGCAGTGTACCGCACGGTTCCCCACTTTTTCCAATCCTTTCACCCTGCTCCCTTTGATTCCCCTCTGTTCTGCAGTGTTCCCCACGGTTCCCCACTTTTTCAAATCCGTTCCCCCTCCTCCCTTTGGTTTCCCACTGTTCTGCAGTGTTCACCACGGTTCCCTACTTTTTCCAATCCATTGCCACTGTTCCCTTTGATTCCCCACTGTTCTGCAGTTTTCCCCACTTCTCAACTTTTTTCCAATCTGTTCCAATGCTCCCTTTGATTCCCCTCTGTCCTGTAGTGTTCCCCACGGTTCTCCACATTTTTTCCAATATGTTCGACCTGCTGCCTTTCATTCCCCTCAGTTCTGCAGTGTTCCCCACGGTTCCCCACTTTTTTCAATCCATTGCCCCTGCTCCCTTTGGTTCCCCTCTGTCCTGCATTTTTCCACACGGTTCCAAAATTTTTCCAATCTGTTCACCCTGCTCCATTTGGTTCCACTCTCTCCTGCAGTGTTCCCCACGCTTCACCACTCTTTCCATTCTGTTCCCCCTACTCGTTTGTTTCCCCTCTGTTCTGCAGTGTTCCCCACGGTTCCCCACTTTTTCAAATCCGTTCCCCCTGCTCCCTTTGGTTTCCCACTGTCCTGCAGTGTTCTCCACGGTTCCCCACATTTTCCAATCCGTTCCAGCTGCTGCCTTTGGTTACCTACTGTTTTGCAGTGTTCGCCATGGTTCCGCACTTTTTCCAATCTGTTCTCCATGCTCCGTATAGTTCCCCTCTATTCTGCTGTTTTCCCCAAGGTTCCACACTTTTTCGAATCTGTTCACCCTGCTCCCTTTGGTTCCACTCTCTCCTGCAGTGATCCCCACGGTTCCCCACATTTGCCAATCCATTCTCCCTGCTCCCATTTATTCCCCTCTATCCTGCAGTGTTCTCCACGGTTCCCCACTATTTCCAATCTGTTTCCACTGCTCCCTTTGGTTCTCCTCTATTCTGCAGTGTTCCCCACGGTTCCCCACTTTTTCCAATCCATTCACCCTGCTCCCATTGTTTCCCCACTCTTCTGCATTTTTCCACTCCGTCCCCCACTTTTTCCAATCTGTTCCCCGTGCTCCTTGGGCTCCCCTCTGTTCTGCATTTTTCCACAAGGTTCCCCACGTTTTCCAATCCGTACCCCCTGCTTCTTTTGGTTCCCCTCTGTTCTACAGTGTCAAACACGGTTCCCTTCATTTTCCAATCACTTCGCCCTGTTCCCTTTGTTTCCGCACTGTTCTGCTGTTGTCCCCACGGTTCTCCACATTTTTTCCAAAATGTTCGCCCTGCTCCCTTTCGTTCCACTCTGTTCTGCAGTGTTTCCCACGTTTCCCCACATTTTCCAATCAGTTCCCGCTACTCCCTTTAATTACACACTGTTTTGCAGTGTTCGCCACGGTTCCGCTCTTTTTCCAATGTGTTCTCCATGCTCCCTTTAGTTCCCCTCTTTTCTGCTGTGTTCCCCAACGTTGCACACTTTTTCGAATCTGTTCACCCTGCTCCCTTTTTTCCCCTCTATTCTGCAGTGTTCCCCACGGTTCCCCACTTTTTCCAACCTGTACCCACTGCTCCCTTTGGTTCCCCTCTGTCCTGCAGTGTTCTCCACGGTTCCCCAATTTTTCGAACCTGTACCCCCTGCTCCCTTTGGTTCCCCTCTATTCTGCAGTTTCCCCACGGTTCTCCACATTTTTTCCAATCTGTTCCCACTGCTACCTTTAGTTCCCCTCTGTCCTGCAGTGTTTCACATGATTCCCCAGTTTTTCCAATCCGTTCACCCTACTCCCTTTGCTTCCCCTCTGTTCTGCAGTGTTCCCCACAGTTCTCCACATTTTCCAATCCATTCCCCCTGCTCCATTTGGTTCCCCAATCTTCTTCATTTTTCCATACGGTTCCCCACTTTTTCCAATCTGATCCCCCTGCTCCCTTTGATTCCCCACTGTTTTGCAGTGTTCCCCACTTCTCAACTTTTTTCCAATATGTTCGCCCTGCTCCCTTTCGTTCCCCTCAGTTCTGCAGTGTTTCCCACTTTTCCCCACTTTTTCCAATCCGTTCCCGCTGCTCCCTTTGGTTCCCCACTCTTTTGCAGTGTTTGCCACGGTTCCGCACTTTTTCCACTCTTTTCTCCATGCTCCGTTTAGTTCCCCTCTATTCTTCAGTGTTCCCCAAGGTTGCACACTTTTTCGAATCTATTCATCCTGCTCCCTTTCGTTCCCCTCTGTCCTGCAGTGTTCCCCAAGATTCCCCACGTTTTCCAACTTGTACCTCCTGCTCCCTTTCGTTCACGTCTGTCCTGCAGTGTTCTCCACGTTCCCCACTTTTTCAAATCCATTCCCCCTGCTCCCTTTGGTTCCCCAGTGTTCTACAGAACTCCCCACGATTCCCCACTTTTTCCAATCTGTTCCCCCTGCTCCGTTTGGTTCTGCTCTATTATGCAGTGTTCCCCACCGTTCCCCACTTTTCCGAGCTGTTCCCCCTGCTCAATTTTGTTCCGCAGTGTTCTGCTGTGTTCCCCACGGTTCTCCACATTTTATCCAATCCGTTCCCCCTGCTCCAATTGGTTCCCCTGTATTCTTCAGTGTTCACCACGCTTCCCCACTCCTTCCAATCTGTACCCCCTGCTCCCTTTGGTTCCCCTCTGTCCTGCAGTGTTCCCCACGGTTCCCCACTTTATCCAATCCATTCCCCCTGCTCCCTTTGCTTCCCCACTCTTCTGCATTTTTCGATACGGTTCCCCACTTTTTCCAATCCGTTCCACCTGCTCCCTTTGGTTCCCCTCGGTCCTGCAGTTTTCCCCACTGTTTCCCACTTTTTCCAATCCATTCCCCCTGCTCCCATTCGTTCCCCACTGTTCTGCAGTGTTCCCCACGGTTCCCCACTTTTCCAAGCTGTTCCCCCTGCTCACTTTTGTTCCGCAGTGTTCTGCAGTGTTCCCCACGGTTCTCCACATTTTTTCCAATCTGTTCCCATGCTCCTGTTGATTCCCCTCTGTTCTGCAGTGTTCCCCACGCTTCCCCACTCCTTCCAATCTGTACCCCCTGCTCCCTTTGGTTCCCCTCTGTCCTGCAATGTTCCCCACGGTTCCCCACTTTATCCAATCCATTCCCCCTGCTCCCTTTGGTTCCCCACTCTTCTGCATTTTTCGATACGGTTCCCCACTTTTTCCAATCCGTTCCACCTGCTCCCTTTGGTTCCCCTCGGTCCTGCAGTTTTCCCCACTGTTTCGCACTTTTTCCAATCCATTCCCCCTGCTCCCATTCGTTCCCCACTGTTCTGCAGTGTTCCCCACGGTTCCCCACTTTTCCAAGCTGTTCCCCCTGCTCACTTTTGTTCCGCAGTGTTCTGCAGTGTTCCCCACGGTTCTCCACATTTTTTCCAATCTGTTCCCATGCTCCTGTTGATTCCCCTCTGTTCTGCAGTGTTCCCCACGGTTCCCCACTTTTTCCATTCTGTTTCCCCTGCTCCTTTGGTTCCCTTCTGTTCTGCAGTGTTCCCCACGGTTCCCCACTTTTTCAAATCCGTTCCCCCTGCTCCCTTTGGTTTCCCACTGTTCTGCAGTGTACCGCACGGTTCCCCACTTTTTCCAATCCTTTCACCCTGCTCCCTTTGGTTCCCCTCAGTTCTGCATTTTTCCACAAGGTTCCCCACTTTTTCCAATCCGTACCCCCTGCTTCCTTTGGTTCCCCTCTGTTCTGCAGTGTTCACCACGGTTCCCTTCATTTTCTAATCCCTTCGCCCTGTCCCCTTTGTTTCCGCACTGTTCTGCAGTTGTCCCCACAGTTCTCCACATTTTTTCCAATCCGTTCCCCCTGCTCCCTTTGGTTCCCCACTCTTCTGCATTTTTCCATACGGTTCCCCACTTTTTCCAATCCGATGCCCCTGCTCCCTTTGATTCCCCACTGTTCTGCAGTGTGCCCCACTTCTCAACTTTATTCCAATATGTTCGTCCTGCTCCCTTTCGTTCCACTCTGTTCTGCAGTGTTTCCCACGTTTTCCCACTTTTCCCCACATTTTCCAATCCGTTCCCGCTGCTCCCTTTCGTTACCCACTGTTTTGCAGTGTTCGCCACGGTTCCACTCTTTTTCCAATATGTTTTCCATGCTTTTCTGCTGTGTTCCCCAACGTTGCACATTTTTTCGATCTGTTCACCCTGCTCCCTTTGGTTCCCCTCTATTCTGCAGTGTTCCCCACGGTTCGCCACTTTTTCCAACCTGTACCCCCTTCTCCCTTTGGTTCCCATCTGTTCTGCAGTGTTCCCCACGGTTCCCCACTTTTTCCATTCTGTTTCCCCTGCTCCTTTGGTTCCCTTCTGTTCTGCAGTGTTCCCCACGGTTCCCCACTTTTTCAAATCCGTTCCCCCTGCTCCCTTTGGTTTCCCACTGTTCTGCAGTGTACCGCACGGTTCCCCACTTTTTCCAATCCTTTCACCCTGCTCCCTTTGATTCCCCTCTGTTCTGCAGTGTTCCCCACGGTTCCCCACTTTTTCAAATCCGTTCCCCCTCCTCCCTTTGGTTTCCCACTGTTCTGCAGTGTTCACCACGGTTCCCTACTTTTTCCAATCCATTGCCACTGTTCCCTTTGATTCCCCACTGTTCTGCAGTTTTCCCCACTTCTCAACTTTTTTCCAATCTGTTCCAATGCTCCCTTTGATTCCCCTCTGTCCTGTAGTGTTCCCCACGGTTCTCCACATTTTTTCCAATATGTTCGACCTGCTGCCTTTCATTCCCCTCAGTTCTGCAGTGTTCCCCACGGTTCCCCACTTTTTTCAATCCATTGCCCCTGCTCCCTTTGGTTCCCCTCTGTCCTGCATTTTTCCACACGGTTCCAAAATTTTTCCAATCTGTTCACCCTGCTCCATTTGGTTCCACTCTCTCCTGCAGTGTTCCCCACGCTTCACCACTCTTTCCATTCTGTTCCCCCTACTCGTTTGTTTCCCCTCTGTTCTGCAGTGTTCCCCACGGTTCCCCACTTTTTCAAATCCGTTCCCCCTGCTCCCTTTGGTTTCCCACTGTCCTGCAGTGTTCTCCACGGTTCCCCACATTTTCCAATCCGTTCCAGCTGCTGCCTTTGGTTACCTACTGTTTTGCAGTGTTCGCCATGGTTCCGCACTTTTTCCAATCTGTTCTCCATGCTCCGTATAGTTCCCCTCTATTCTGCTGTTTTCCCCAAGGTTCCACACTTTTTCGAATCTGTTCACCCTGCTCCCTTTGGTTCCACTCTCTCCTGCAGTGATCCCCACGGTTCCCCACATTTGCCAATCCATTCTCCCTGCTCCCATTTATTCCCCTCTATCCTGCAGTGTTCTCCACGGTTCCCCACTATTTCCAATCTGTTTCCACTGCTCCCTTTGGTTCTCCTCTATTCTGCAGTGTTCCCCACGGTTCCCCACTTTTTCCAATCCATTCACCCTGCTCCCATTGTTTCCCCACTCTTCTGCATTTTTCCACTCCGTCCCCCACTTTTTCCAATCTGTTCCCCGTGCTCCTTGGGCTCCCCTCTGTTCTGCATTTTTCCACAAGGTTCCCCACGTTTTCCAATCCGTACCCCCTGCTTCTTTTGGTTCCCCTCTGTTCTACAGTGTCAAACACGGTTCCCTTCATTTTCCAATCACTTCGCCCTGTTCCCTTTGTTTCCGCACTGTTCTGCTGTTGTCCCCACGGTTCTCCACATTTTTTCCAAAATGTTCGCCCTGCTCCCTTTCGTTCCACTCTGTTCTGCAGTGTTTCCCACGTTTCCCCACATTTTCCAATCAGTTCCCGCTACTCCCTTTAATTACACACTGTTTTGCAGTGTTCGCCACGGTTCCGCTCTTTTTCCAATGTGTTCTCCATGCTCCCTTTAGTTCCCCTCTTTTCTGCTGTGTTCCCCAACGTTGCACACTTTTTCGAATCTGTTCACCCTGCTCCCTTTTTTCCCCTCTATTCTGCAGTGTTCCCCACGGTTCCCCACTTTTTCCAACCTGTACCCACTGCTCCCTTTGGTTCCCCTCTGTCCTGCAGTGTTCTCCACGGTTCCCCAATTTTTCGAACCTGTACCCCCTGCTCCCTTTGGTTCCCCTCTATTCTGCAGTTTCCCCACGGTTCTCCACATTTTTTCCAATCTGTTCCCACTGCTACCTTTAGTTCCCCTCTGTCCTGCAGTGTTTCACATGATTCCCCAGTTTTTCCAATCCGTTCACCCTACTCCCTTTGCTTCCCCTCTGTTCTGCAGTGTTCCCCACAGTTCTCCACATTTTCCAATCCATTCCCCCTGCTCCATTTGGTTCCCCAATCTTCTTCATTTTTCCATACGGTTCCCCACTTTTTCCAATCTGATCCCCCTGCTCCCTTTGATTCCCCACTGTTTTGCAGTGTTCCCCACTTCTCAACTTTTTTCCAATATGTTCGCCCTGCTCCCTTTCGTTCCCCTCAGTTCTGCAGTGTTTCCCACTTTTCCCCACTTTTTCCAATCCGTTCCCGCTGCTCCCTTTGGTTCCCCACTCTTTTGCAGTGTTTGCCACGGTTCCGCACTTTTTCCACTCTTTTCTCCATGCTCCGTTTAGTTCCCCTCTATTCTTCAGTGTTCCCCAAGGTTGCACACTTTTTCGAATCTATTCATCCTGCTCCCTTTCGTTCCCCTCTGTCCTGCAGTGTTCCCCAAGATTCCCCACGTTTTCCAACTTGTACCTCCTGCTCCCTTTCGTTCACGTCTGTCCTGCAGTGTTCTCCACGTTCCCCACTTTTTCAAATCCATTCCCCCTGCTCCCTTTGGTTCCCCAGTGTTCTACAGAACTCCCCACGATTCCCCACTTTTTCCAATCTGTTCCCCCTGCTCCGTTTGGTTCTGCTCTATTATGCAGTGTTCCCCACCGTTCCCCACTTTTCCGAGCTGTTCCCCCTGCTCAATTTTGTTCCGCAGTGTTCTGCTGTGTTCCCCACGGTTCTCCACATTTTATCCAATCCGTTCCCCCTGCTCCAATTGGTTCCCCTGTATTCTTCAGTGTTCACCACGCTTCCCCACTCCTTCCAATCTGTACCCCCTGCTCCCTTTGGTTCCCCTCTGTCCTGCAGTGTTCCCCACGGTTCCCCACTTTATCCAATCCATTCCCCCTGCTCCCTTTGCTTCCCCACTCTTCTGCATTTTTCGATACGGTTCCCCACTTTTTCCAATCCGTTCCACCTGCTCCCTTTGGTTCCCCTCGGTCCTGCAGTTTTCCCCACTGTTTCCCACTTTTTCCAATCCATTCCCCCTGCTCCCATTCGTTCCCCACTGTTCTGCAGTGTTCCCCACGGTTCCCCACTTTTCCAAGCTGTTCCCCCTGCTCACTTTTGTTCCGCAGTGTTCTGCAGTGTTCCCCACGGTTCTCCACATTTTTTCCAATCTGTTCCCATGCTCCTGTTGATTCCCCTCTGTTCTGCAGTGTTCCCCACGCTTCCCCACTCCTTCCAATCTGTACCCCCTGCTCCCTTTGGTTCCCCTCTGTCCTGCAATGTTCCCCACGGTTCCCCACTTTATCCAATCCATTCCCCCTGCTCCCTTTGGTTCCCCACTCTTCTGCATTTTTCGATACGGTTCCCCACTTTTTCCAATCCGTTCCACCTGCTCCCTTTGGTTCCCCTCGGTCCTGCAGTTTTCCCCACTGTTTCGCACTTTTTCCAATCCATTCCCCCTGCTCCCATTCGTTCCCCACTGTTCTGCAGTGTTCCCCACGGTTCCCCACTTTTCCAAGCTGTTCCCCCTGCTCACTTTTGTTCCGCAGTGTTCTGCAGTGTTCCCCACGGTTCTCCACATTTTTTCCAATCTGTTCCCATGCTCCTGTTGATTCCCCTCTGTTCTGCAGTGTTCCCCACGGTTCCCCACTTTTTCCATTCTGTTTCCCCTGCTCCTTTGGTTCCCTTCTGTTCTGCAGTGTTCCCCACGGTTCCCCACTTTTTCAAATCCGTTCCCCCTGCTCCCTTTGGTTTCCCACTGTTCTGCAGTGTACCGCACGGTTCCCCACTTTTTCCAATCCTTTCACCCTGCTCCCTTTGGTTCCCCTCAGTTCTGCATTTTTCCACAAGGTTCCCCACTTTTTCCAATCCGTACCCCCTGCTTCCTTTGGTTCCCCTCTGTTCTGCAGTGTTCACCACGGTTCCCTTCATTTTCTAATCCCTTCGCCCTGTCCCCTTTGTTTCCGCACTGTTCTGCAGTTGTCCCCACAGTTCTCCACATTTTTTCCAATCCGTTCCCCCTGCTCCCTTTGGTTCCCCACTCTTCTGCATTTTTCCATACGGTTCCCCACTTTTTCCAATCCGATGCCCCTGCTCCCTTTGATTCCCCACTGTTCTGCAGTGTGCCCCACTTCTCAACTTTATTCCAATATGTTCGTCCTGCTCCCTTTCGTTCCACTCTGTTCTGCAGTGTTTCCCACGTTTTCCCACTTTTCCCCACATTTTCCAATCCGTTCCCGCTGCTCCCTTTCGTTACCCACTGTTTTGCAGTGTTCGCCACGGTTCCACTCTTTTTCCAATATGTTTTCCATGCTTTTCTGCTGTGTTCCCCAACGTTGCACATTTTTTCGATCTGTTCACCCTGCTCCCTTTGGTTCCCCTCTATTCTGCAGTGTTCCCCACGGTTCGCCACTTTTTCCAACCTGTACCCCCTTCTCCCTTTGGTTCCCATCTGTCCTGCAGTGTTCTCCACGGTTCCCCAGTTTTTTCCAATCCTTTCACCCTGCTCCCTTTGGTTCCCCTCTGTTCTGCATTTTCCCCACGGTTCTCCACATTTTTTCCAATCTGTTCCCATGCTCCTGTTGATTCCCCTCCGTTCTGCAGTGTTCCCCACAGTTCCCCACTTTTTCCATTCTGTTCCCCCTGCTCCTTTGGTTCCCCTCTGTTCTGCAGTGTTCCCCACGGTTCCCCACTTTTTCCATTCTGTTTCCCCTGCTCCTTTGGTTCCCTTCTGTTCTGCAGTGTTCCCCACGGTTCCCCACTTTTTCAAATCCGTTCCCCCTGCTCCCTTTGGTTTCCCACTGTTCTGCAGTGTACCGCACGGTTCCCCACTTTTTCCAATCCTTTCACCCTGCTCCCTTTGATTCCCCTCTGTTCTGCAGTGTTCCCCACGGTTCCCCACTTTTTCAAATCCGTTCCCCCTCCTCCCTTTGGTTTCCCACTGTTCTGCAGTGTTCACCACGGTTCCCTACTTTTTCCAATCCATTGCCACTGTTCCCTTTGATTCCCCACTGTTCTGCAGTTTTCCCCACTTCTCAACTTTTTTCCAATCTGTTCCAATGCTCCCTTTGATTCCCCTCTGTCCTGTAGTGTTCCCCACGGTTCTCCACATTTTTTCCAATATGTTCGACCTGCTGCCTTTCATTCCCCTCAGTTCTGCAGTGTTCCCCACGGTTCCCCACTTTTTTCAATCCATTGCCCCTGCTCCCTTTGGTTCCCCTCTGTCCTGCATTTTTCCACACGGTTCCAAAATTTTTCCAATCTGTTCACCCTGCTCCATTTGGTTCCACTCTCTCCTGCAGTGTTCCCCACGCTTCACCACTCTTTCCATTCTGTTCCCCCTACTCGTTTGTTTCCCCTCTGTTCTGCAGTGTTCCCCACGGTTCCCCACTTTTTCAAATCCGTTCCCCCTGCTCCCTTTGGTTTCCCACTGTCCTGCAGTGTTCTCCACGGTTCCCCACATTTTCCAATCCGTTCCAGCTGCTGCCTTTGGTTACCTACTGTTTTGCAGTGTTCGCCATGGTTCCGCACTTTTTCCAATCTGTTCTCCATGCTCCGTATAGTTCCCCTCTATTCTGCTGTTTTCCCCAAGGTTCCACACTTTTTCGAATCTGTTCACCCTGCTCCCTTTGGTTCCACTCTCTCCTGCAGTGATCCCCACGGTTCCCCACATTTGCCAATCCATTCTCCCTGCTCCCATTTATTCCCCTCTATCCTGCAGTGTTCTCCACGGTTCCCCACTATTTCCAATCTGTTTCCACTGCTCCCTTTGGTTCTCCTCTATTCTGCAGTGTTCCCCACGGTTCCCCACTTTTTCCAATCCATTCACCCTGCTCCCATTGTTTCCCCACTCTTCTGCATTTTTCCACTCCGTCCCCCACTTTTTCCAATCTGTTCCCCGTGCTCCTTGGGTTCCCCTCTGTTCTGCATTTTTCCACAAGGTTCCCCACGTTTTCCAATCCGTACCCCCTGCTTCTTTTGGTTCCCCTCTGTTCTACTGTGTTCAACACGGTTCCCTTCATTTTCCAATCACTTCGCCCTGTTCCCTTTGTTTCCGCACTGTTCTGCTGTTGTCCCCACGGTTCTCCACATTTTTTCCAAAATGTTCGCCCTGCTCCCTTTCGTTCCACTCTGTTCTGCAGTGTTTCCCACGTTTCCCCACATTTTCCAATCAGTTCCCGCTACTCCCTTTAATTACACACTGTTTTGCAGTGTTCGCCACGGTTCCGCTCTTTTTCCAATATGTTCTCCATGCTCCCTTTTGTTCCCCTCTTTTCTGCTGTGTTCCCCAACGTTGCACACTTTTTCGAATCTGTTCACCCTGCTCCCTTTGGTTCCCCTCTATTCTGCAGTGTTCCCCACGGTTCCCCACTTTTTCCAACCTGTACCCACTGCTCCCTTTGGTTCCCCTCTGTCCTGCAGTGTTCTCCACGGTTCCCCAATTTTTCGAACCTGTACCCCCTGCTCCCTTTGGTTCCCCTCTATTCTGCAGTTTCCCCACGGTTCTCCACATTTTTTCCAATCTGTTCCCATTGCTACCTTTAGTTCCCCTCTGTCCTGCAGTGTTTCACATGATTCCCCAGTTTTTCCAATCCGTTCACCCTACTCCCTTTGCTTCCCCTCTGTTCTGCAGTGTACCCCACAGTTCTCCACATTTTCCAATCCATTCCCCCTGCTCCATTTGGTTCCCCAATCTTCTTCATTTTTCCATACGGTTCCCCACTTTTTCCAATCTGATCCCCCTGCTCCCTTTGATTCCCCACTGTTTTGCAGTGTTCCCCACTTCTCAACTTTTTTCCAATATGTTCGCCCTGCTCCCTTTCGTTCCCCTCAGTTCTGCAGTGTTTCCCACTTTTCCCCACTTTTTCCAATCCGTTCCCGCTGCTCCCTTTGGTTCCCCACTGTTTTGCAGTGTTTGCCACGGTTCCGCACTTTTTCCACTCTTTTCTCCATGCTCCGTTTAGTTCCCCTCTATTCTGCAGTGTTCCCCAAGGTTGCACACTTTTTCGAATCTATTCACCCTGCTCCCTTTGGTTTCCCACTGTCCTGCAGTGTTCTCCACGGTTCCCCACATTTTCCAATCCGTTCCAGCTGCTGCCTTTGGTTACCTACTGTTTTGCAGTGTTCGCCATGGTTCCGCACTTTTTCCAATCTGTTCTCCATGCTCCGTATAGTTCCCCTCTATTCTGCTGTTTTCCCCAAGGTTCCACACTTTTTCGAATCTGTTCACCCTGCTCCCTTTGGTTCCACTCTCTCCTGCAGTGATCCCCACGGTTCCCCACATTTGCCAATCCATTCTCCCTGCTCCCATTTATTCCCCTCTATCCTGCAGTGTTCTCCACGGTTCCCCACTATTTCCAATCTGTTTCCACTGCTCCCTTTGGTTCTCCTCTATTCTGCAGTGTTCCCCACGGTTCCCCACTTTTTCCAATCCATTCACCCTGCTCCCATTGTTTCCCCACTCTTCTGCATTTTTCCACTCCGTCCCCCACTTTTTCCAATCTGTTCCCCGTGCTCCTTGGGTTCCCCTCTGTTCTGCATTTTTCCACAAGGTTCCCCACGTTTTCCAATCCGTACCCCCTGCTTCTTTTGGTTCCACTCTGTTCTACTGTGTTCAACACGGTTCCCTTCATTTTCCAATCACTTCGCCCTGTTCCCTTTGTTTCCGCACTGTTCTGCTGTTGTCCCCACGGTTCTCCACATTTTTTCCAAAATGTTCGCCCTGCTCCCTTTCGTTCCACTCTGTTCTGCAGTGTTTCCCACGTTTCCCCACATTTTCCAATCAGTTCCCGCTACTCCCTTTAATTACACACTGTTTTGCAGTGTTCGCCACGGTTCCGCTCTTTTTCCAATATGTTCTCCATGCTCCCTTTTGTTCCCCTCTTTTCTGCTGTGTTCCCCAACGTTGCACACTTTTTCGAATCTGTTCACCCTGCTCCCTTTGGTTCCCCTCTATTCTGCAGTGTTCCCCACGGTTCCCCACTTTTTCCAACCTGTACCCACTGCTCCCTTTGGTTCCCCTCTGTCCTGCAGTGTTCTCCACGGTTCCCCAATTTTTCGAACCTGTACCCCCTGCTCCCTTTGGTTCCCCTCTATTCTGCAGTTTCCCCACGGTTCTCCACATTTTTTCCAATCTGTTCCCATTGCTACCTTTAGTTCCCCTCTGTCCTGCAGTGTTTCACATGATTCCCCAGTTTTTCCAATCCGTTCACCCTACTCCCTTTGCTTCCCCTCTGTTCTGCAGTGTACCCCACAGTTCTCCACATTTTCCAATCCATTCCCCCTGCTCCATTTGGTTCCCCAATCTTCTTCATTTTTCCATACGGTTCCCCACTTTTTCCAATCTGATCCCCCTGCTCCCTTTGATTCCCCACTGTTTTGCAGTGTTCCCCACTTCTCAACTTTTTTCCAATATGTTCGCCCTGCTCCCTTTCGTTCCCCTCAGTTCTGCAGTGTTTCCCACTTTTCCCCACTTTTTCCAATCCGTTCCCGCTGCTCCCTTTGGTTCCCCACTGTTTTGCAGTGTTTGCCACGGTTCCGCACTTTTTCCACTCTTTTCTCCATGCTCCGTTTAGTTCCCCTCTATTCTGCAGTGTTCCCCAAGGTTGCACACTTTTTCGAATCTATTCACCCTGCTCCCTTTCGTTCCCCTCTGTCCTGCAGTGTTCCCCAAGATTCCCCACGTTTTCCAACTTGTACCTCCTGCTCCCTTTCGTTCACGTCTGTCCTGCAGTGTTCTCCACGTTCCCCACTTTTTCAAATCCATTCCCCGTGCTCCCTTTGGTTCCCCAGTGTTCTGCAGAACTCCCCACGATTCCCCACTTTTTCCAATCTGTTCCCCCTGCTCCGTTTGGTTCTGCTCTATTATGCAGTGTTCCCCACCGTTCCCCACTTTTCCGAGCTGTTCCCCCTGCTCAATTTTGTTCCGCAGTGTTCTGCTGTGTTCCCCACGGTTCTCCACATTTTATCCAATCCGTTACCCCTGCTCCATTTGGTTCCCCTGTATTCTTCAGTGTTCACCACGCTTCCCCACTCCTTCCAATCTGTACCCCCTGCTCCCTTTGGTTCCCCTCTGTCCTGCAGTGTTCCCCACGGTTCCCCACTTTATCCAATCCATTCCCCCTGCTCCCTTTGGTTCCCCACTCTTCTGCATTTTTCGATACGGTTCCCCACTTTTTCCAATCCGTTCCACCTGCTCCCTTTGGTTCCCCTCGGTCCTGCAGTTTTCCCCACTGTTTCCCACTTTTTCCAATCCATTCCCCCTGCTCCCATTCGTTCCCCACTGTTCTGCAGTGTTCCCCACGGTTCCCCACTTTTCCAAGCTGTTCCACCTGCTCACTTTTGTTCCGCAGTGTTCTGCAGTGTTCCCCACGGTTCTCCACATTTTTTCCAATCTGTTCCCATGCTCCTGTTGATTCCCCTCTGTTCTGCAGTGTTCCCCACGCTTCCCCACTCCTTCCAATCTGTACCCCCTGCTCCCTTTGGTTCCCCTCTGTCCTGCAGTGTTCCCCACGGTTCCCCACTTTATCCAATCCATTCCCCCTGCTCCCTTTGGTTCCCCACTCTTCTGCATTTTTCGATACGGTTCCCCACTTTTTCCAATCCGTTCCACCTGTTCCCTTTCGTTACCCACTGTTTTGCAGTTTTCCCCACTGTTTCGCACTTTTTCCAATCCACTCCCCCTGCTCCCATTCGTTCCCCACTGTTCTGCAGTGTTCCCCACGTTTCCCCACATTTCCAAGCTGTTCCCCCTGCTCACTTTTGTTCCGCAGTGTTCTGCAGTGTTCCCCACGGTTCTCCACATTTTTTCCAATCTGTTCCCATGCTCCTGTTGATTCCCCTCTGTTCTGCAGTGTTACCCACAGTTCCCCACTTATTTCCAATCTGTTCCCCCTGCTCCTTTGGTTCCCCTCCGTTCTGCAGTGTTCCCCACAGTTCCCCACTTTTTCCATTCTGTTTCCCCTGCTCCTTTGGTTCCCTTCTGTTCTGCAGTGTTCCCCACGGTTCCCCACTTTTTCAAATCCGTTCCCCCTGCTCCCTTTGGTTTCCCACTGTTCAGCAGTGTACCGCACGGTTCCCCACTTTTTCCAATCCTTTCACCCTGCTCCCTTTGGTTCCCCTCTGTTCTGCATTTTTCCACAAGGTTCCCCACTTTTTCCAATCCGTACCCCCTGCTTCCTTTGGTTCCCCTCTGTTCTGCAGTGTTCACCACGGTTCCCTTCATTTTCTAATCCCTTCGCCCTGTCCCCTTTGTTTCCGCACTGTTCTGCAGTTGTCCCCACAGTTCTCCACATTTTTTCCAATCCGTTCCCCCTGCTCCCTTTGGTTCCCCACTCTTCTGCATTTTTCCATACGGTTCCCCACTTTTTCCAATCCGATCCCCCTGCTCCCTTTGATTCCCTACTGTTCTGCAGTGTGCCCCACTTCTCAACTTTA